>NW_028186631.1:93908-158197 GCF_003343005.1 Rhea americana | reverse complement strand
AAAAGGAAAAGGAAAAAAGAAAGTACAAAGAAAAGAAAAGAAAAAGAAAAAAAGAAAAAGGAGGAAATTAGGGCTAGCTATAAAACCAAAACCACTGGATTTTTTTAATAGACCAGATTTCAGTTTTGAAAATGTTCCTTCACGTACAGAAAATGAATTTTGAAAAAAAATACATGAATCCTTAAAGATTTTGCAAAGTATTATCTGAAAAATAACATCGAAGTGCTTAAAAGTAACGGATGCAAAATGGTCACACAGACTGACCTCTGGTGGTTTCCCCAGCATATTTAGATATCCTCATGAGAGAGGTGCTCCAATCCTTTCATCATCTGAGCACTTTCACTGCACTTGCCCCGACAGCTCCATATCTCTCTTGGCCTGTGGAGTCCAGAACCGGACACAGTACTCCAGATGCAGCCTCATAAGGGCTGAGCCGAGAAGAAGGATTTTTGAACCTCATGAGGTTCCTCTTTGCTCATCTTTCCAGCCTGTTGAGGTCCCTCTCAATGGCAGCACAGCTCTCTGGAGTATCAGTCACTCTTCCCAGTTTTGTCACACCACCAAACCTGCTGAGGAGGCACTCTGTCCCCTCATCCAGGTCTTTGGTGAACAAATGGAACAAGACTGGACCCCATGATGACCATTAAGGGACACTGATAGCTACAGGTCTCCAACTAGACTTTGTGCCACTGAGCATAACCCTCTGAGTTCTACTATTMAGCTAGTTCTCCATCCACTTCACTGTCCACTCGTGTAACTCACACTTCCTGAGATTGCCTAGGAGGATGTTATGGAAAACAATGTTGAAAGCCTTACTGAAGTCAAGGTAAACAACATTCACTGATCTCTCTTCATCTACCCAGCCAGTCATGTCATCATAGAAGGCTATCAGATTGGTTAAGTAGGAGTTCCCCTTGCTGAATCCATGCTGACTACTCCTGATCACTTTCTTTTCYTCCATATGCTTAGAGATGACATCCAGGATGAGCTGAAGCAGCCTCACCTTTCCAGAGATGGAAGTGAGGCTGACTGGCCTATAGTTGCCTGGGTCCTCTTTCTTGCCCTTTATCAAGACTGGAGTGACAGTGGCTTTCTTCCAGTTCTCTTCTGTTCTCCATGACCTTTCAAAGAAGATGGAGAGTGTCCTAGCAATGATGTCCCTCAGCACTCATGGGTGCATCTCATCAGGGCCCATGGACTTATAGATGTCCAATTTGCATAAATGATCCCAAGCCCAAGCCTCCTCAAGCAAGAGAAAGGGATTCCTCATGGCATGGCCTTAGTGGTATCGACTGAATCAAAGAAGGTGTTCAGTATCTCTCTCTTCTCTGAATCATTCCTCGTCAGGGCACACACCCCATTCAGCAGCAGGTTCATGTTTTTCCCAGTCTTCCTTTTGCTACTGATGTATGTAAAGAATCCCTCTCGCTGCCCCTGACATCCCTTGCCAGATTCAATTCCAATCGCGCCTTGAACCTGTCTGCATACTCGGACAACATTCCTATAATGTTCCGAAGTGGTTTATCCCTGCTTCAATCTTCTGTGAATTTCTTTCTTCTGTTCGAGTTTTGCCAGGAGCTTCTTGCTCGTGACTCTTGACCCCTTTTCTCAACTTCCTGCTCATGGAATGCACCACACCTGAGCTTCCTATTCAAGGAAGCAATTCTTGAATATTAACCAGCTCTCTATCAAGATGCATGCACCTCGTTAAGTGAGATGGATCCCATCTCTCCCAGTCCATGTTTTTCATTGAAACTGTCTTCAGGATCACTGGACAGTTAAGCTCTGTGGGTAGCTAGCTTATGATAACTTCCCTTCTTTCCTCTGGCAAGTGCATCTGCCTTCGGTTCAGACCTGAGAAGACTCATGGTTGTAGATGTTGCTGCTGTTTGTTTACTTCTCCTTGACACACCTTGCATTGATCTATCAGCTAAGCCACTCTGGATATTGATCCCAAATCAGTTAAAAGGCACTGCATTATCTTAAATTATTTAAATGAAAATGATTTATCTATGCATTCATGACTATTGAGGCTCAAATATTTTAATTTTCTTCATGCATGTATCAGGCTTAGAAAGATTTGTCTCTTCAGAAAGGTTACTCAGTAGCTCACTGTAAATTATTCAGTTGCCTTGGTTACYGCACTGGCTTTTCTTCTGACACCTCTACTCAAGTCAAAGACTAATATACAGTCCAAAGTATCTGAGAGGCTGCCTAATTCTTCTACACATTAGCTTGTCATGACAGATATAATTAACTTAGTTTCTCATGACAGTTGAAGGGATGTCTGAACTATCACTGCTGCCAGCAAGATGTGGACCTGCAATAGGGATTTCAAATGACAGATGACCATCAATTGAGAATGACTAGAAGAGATCTGAATGAGAAATTTCGAGATATTCCAAACTAAATGTGAACACTTTTCCAAAAAACAGGACCCACCCCCAATCAGCCTTATTAGAATGGAGTCATATACTGCAAAATAAAAAGGTGAAAGAGTCCTCAGACAACTCCATCTTGAATATCTTTCTGTGAAGAAAAGTGAAAATAGGCTCCTACTCATATAGAGAAATACCTATATACCTACATATAAAAGCTACAGTTTCTCTTTCAAAGAATTCATTTAACCTGGACTAAATCATTATTAATTTTCATGAAATATCAGCTATAAAGAAGCAGTCAGCTGCAAATTCCAGAGCTAAGCACAATGAGACCTGCAAGTCCTGGACAGTGTTAATCCCATGTCTAACAGCTATTTCAGGGCTCTTTGCACAGATGCTTTCTGCTCAGAGAAAACGTCCACAGTATCAGAGCTGGAAACCTTGAGCTGTTGAAAAACAACATTCACAATAATAATTTACCTTATAATCACCAGCTCCATTGGCTGTAATTATCAATATACTGTTTCATGAGCTTCCATTGTCAGAAAATGAATCTCTTTAAAAATGAAATAACTCCTAAGGTACAGTACAGGGATTATTTATATAGAGAAGAAGAAATCATAATGAAAGTGACAGAAAATAAAGGGTAGGTCTGATGGCTGAATGTCTAGAATTAAAATTTCTATTTGATGCAGGTCTCAAGGAGCTTTTATACTATTTATTTTTTAAAAAAATAAACTCAGACTTTAGTGGATATGGATATATATTTGATTTAGAGATGCAAAGTACCAATACAGTTGTGCTATATATGACTATATAGCTAATTTGGAAAAGAGTAAATTAAGATAAATGAATCTGGAAACTGCTTCTGGATGGCACAGTCTTCTAATGCATTAGAAGGCCATGAACAAAAACTGCCTGATCATTCTGCACCAGCCCAGTTGTCCGTTAGCTACAGCATTCCACCAGGAATTAGTTACTAAGCCAACACACCAAATATCTGACTGAAAATATCATTCATCTGCTAGTGAGTAGAATTTACTTAAAAAAAATGTAATTATCGAGTGAACTATGGACAGTCAAACACTTAATCATTTTTTACCTGCTATAACCCATAGAAAGTAGCAACAGMAATGTCATTTTCCATATAACGAGCACAGGTGGAGAGATATTATTAAACAGACTTTCTGGATAGGGAGAACAATATAACTAGACCCAAACTTGACATGCCATCTTTACCTTAAGCAACAGAATCCCAATAGCACCAAAATTTATTTAAATACATTTTTCTCTCATCCTTGTTACCTGCAAATAGACATATGCAATATTTTGAGAGAAAATTCTGTACTTCAAATAAGTCCCATTTTCCCTTAATTTTCTTGCCTATCAAGCTCATCTCAAGACTTTCTAGTGTTATAGTAACATAGAATATTGATGCAACTCCAGTGCAATTAGATAGAGTTTTGCTGTGATTCCAAGTCAGAACAACTATTTTGCAAAGAGTGCATGGAAGCTGAGTGCCAAAATAATTTCAAGGTCTTTTCTACGGAGGCAGGAGTCTCTAGCCAGAGAGGAACTTACAACGGCTAACAGACTGTCAGACAGGGAAAGTGATGTCCATAGAGCATGCACAGTCCTTCAGGAATCCTTGCAGATTCCTTTTCCTTTGTGCATGGCAGATGCAAGCCCTGATGTTTCAATTCCTTCCTTTAGGAGCATACAAAGGAATTGTATATGAACCGTCTTGTGATCGCCCATATAAGGACAGCCCCTCTGCTCCACCTTCTCTTCTCAGTGAGAAATAGAGAAACATTTGTAACATAGTCACATGCTAGCAGCCCTGTGTCTGCAGCCTTTTCCTCAGTTTTATCAAAGACAGACTGTTACCCTCGAAGAAAGGGGGCTGCACACTAAAATCTTCATGTTGCCCTCTACACTTCTGTAAGATGCTCTAGTTAGGCTGCTTGGTTTGTGTGTTTAGGGAGCCCTTAGTGGCCATTTTGTTCAGCAGGTAAGTCTACCCAGAAGAAAAATCATCTAGGCAACATGTCCTCCTCTCCAGAAGAAAGCAATATAAACAGAGGACTTGGTCAGCAAAAAGTTTGCTTCTTTCGTTAGAAATTATCTTTTCTTTTTTTTTTAAGTGATGAAATAGGTTTTTATTGCTAGGTTAAAGAGCTGTCTGCAGTAACAGATGAAAACCAAGATCAGTTTTCAGCTCTGCTATGGAAAAAGAATACTTTACTTTTGTTTGTTTGCCTGTTTTTCTGGCACTGCTCTGTGTAAAAAATTATTTCCAGAAATATACATTTCTGTCCTTACACTGTGAGCTCAGTAAGCAGCCTTATGCTCTGKAGGTGAAGAAGCAGTTTGTATAGTCCATACTACATAAATGTTCAGAGAGATATGTGTTAGTTTGATGATTGGCACAGCCTGCGTACCTGCTTCTGTCTTCATAGTCGAAGTATTATTAAAAACTACATAGCGTATATTTGTCTTCATGTGTCCTCCATTCCTCCTTAAAACTTTCCTTCATTTTATATTTAATAGTTTCTTCCTCTTTTTTGCCGCACAGCCAAGAACTGAAATAATTCATTTCACAGCCCTCCCTTCTCATTGCTCTTCTAATATATATGTGCATATAAGCTCATCCATCATTGTTTTCAGAGATTCAAATTTTTAATTAGGTCTGTATGTATATTGTTTGAGCATGTGGCAGTTTAATTACCCTCTTGAATATGTGAAACACATCTTTGTCATATCTACTTATATCTGAAGAGAACCATCCTACAACACTAATTAAAGAGAGATGATGACAATTTTTCTGCACTCAAAGTATACCCCATCTGTCTAGTCATCCTCATGTTCACTTAATGGATTAATTAAGGGTGGGGAAAGGTGGTTTCCCTGGAGTTTTGCCTATTATAGGATGAAAAGTCCAATTTAATGAAAAAATGTACAAAATTCCTTTCTGCTCCTCCCAGAGTAATACACATAATCAAATAGAAGCAAGTCCTTCATTTTGCTGGCATCAGTTTAAGCAACTATTCATATATTCCGTGACATCAGAAGTCATGTATCTTCACTTGTTTACTGAAGCTAGCAGCTGGTCTGGAGGAACATGCAGTACTGCCAATAAATCACAAATATTCTTTGTGTCCTGAAATCTAGGCACAGAATTAAAAATGACTATGTACTAATAACGTTGTTAAAGACCAGAGTGGCATTGAACCAAATGGATACAATGATGAAAATACATAAATTTTCGCTATTAATTTTTATCAGTCTAAAAATATTTTGCCCATAGACATTTTGTTTAGATAGCTGAGACATTTATGTGGAATGTAATACCYTTCAGTCTTCTCTAGTTATAAAAATTTTAAAGAAGTTATTCTTATTAATGATACCAGTGGTCTCACTGAAAGTGAGCTACATTTCCTATTTATTTTGAAACTATTAAATATCCATTTTGATCTCTTGTGTGTCTAACCATTTGCTTTTATCGAGATATCAAATCCAAAGGATTTTGATACAGTAAAGAACGAAAAGCCCTGTATTTACTGTGAACAGAGGACATGAACGAGTTATGGTCACACACTAAATAAATAAATAAAATCAAAACTGTGCAAAAGAATCAATATCGCCAAAGCCTGGATTTCCTGCCCTTTGCTCTGTGAGAATCTTTTGATCCATTTTAACTTAAAATTTTTTCTACTACTGCTGAAATGTTCCTTTCAGGCTTTTTCTTCTCCTAGTTATTTAAACCATTTTCCATTTCCTGAGAATAATTCCAGAATCTCTTACTCGAACATACAGTGATTGAAGATTTTTCCTTTTTTTTTTTTTGGGGGGGTTAATATGGTACTCAGATTATACTGGTTTTCCTCTTTTCCTCCTTTTAAACAGGACACAGTAATTATGCTATACAAAATTGTTTTACAGAAAGAACTGTTCATAGTACTAATTAGGGGCATCAACTGCTAAGAGTCTATTCTGACACTCTGGTTAGGCCAGAACATAAAAATATATACAAATTTGCATGAAAAGGAGGCAGCTAACTGTTGAAACTATTAAAATTTATTTCTTTAATAGCAGTCATTTTTCTTTGTCACTCTTCATACACTCTACACAAAGCTAGTTTTCATTTCAATATTTTTCCTGTCTAGTGCACACTTTTCTACTTTTATTTTTTTATTATTATTTTGCTGGCCTAATACAAAATTCAACCAGGATCTTACAAACACTTTACACTTTAATTAGTAGATGAACTAAAATGCTACTAAACCAGAAATGTGGCCTGTGGCTCAGTGTTTTAGCTGTTGATACAGCACTAGTTTAGTCTTTTATATTCTAGAAACTTCATTTTGGTGAGGTTTTTTAAATTTTGAGATGTTAGTAGCAGTACAAGACCATAATTACTGAGGGCACTGAAATAAAAATGTTTCCCATTTTCCAGTGCTTTACTCTACACAGAATCACAGAATCAATAAGATTGGAAGGGACCTCTAGAATCATCTAGTTTGACCTCCCTGCTCAAGCAGGGTCACCGAGAGCATGTTAGACAGGATTGCATCTGGGTGGGTTTTGAATATTGGGGGTTAGGTTTAGCTCAGATGATTAGAGCCTGGTGCTGCTAATGCCAAGGTCATGGGTTCAGTCCCCGTACGAGCTATGCTGAGGGTTGGACTAGATGATCTCCAGAGGTCCCTTCCAACCTTACCATTCTATGATTCTATAATTTCCAGAGAAGGAGACTCCAGAATCTTTCTGGGCAACCTGTTCCAGTGCAAATAATGACATATTTGCCATTATTTTATTTTCACTCTTTGATTTCATATTTCTCTCAATATTTTCTCCCCAGAACATAGTAATCACTTGTCATCGCATAAATCCTATTTAATTTCCTATTTTGACTTCATGTGGTATCTCCATCTTTAATGAATATTTAGATCATTTTATGTCTTGGTCAAATCACCTTGGAAAGAATATGTACTCTTGCATAAGTGAAATGGCAAAGACTATCTCACACAGACATGTTAGCTAACTTTTGCATCAAAATCCTACAAAATATTGAGGTTTTTACTTCTGCCAGCCAAGAGAAATATTCCAAGTATTTCAGATAACAACTTTAAGTAAGTCTAGAAGAGTTATGTCTACTATAAGCTTAAAATTTTGTGCCACTTCTGCAACAATTCTTTTTTTCAGTTTGAGGTGTTGTTTTCTCATACAGCTCTGCAAATAATCAGTACTCTTTTTTTAAAAAAAAAATAGTGTTATAAACTCTAAAGGATGTTGCAGCATACCAAATGAGAATATATTCTTTATGGCATTAAAAAGTTCTGGCATCGAGAATACCTTAGTTTCAAAAAGAAATTGGTATTTGACTCTTTAGAGAAATATTCTATGATGATCCTACTTCTAATATTTTTCATTACCTTCTACTCAGTTCTACAATATGAGAGGCRGGGTACAGTGGGGAGGAAATCTGAAGATGAAAGAAGAAAATAAATAATTTTCTTAATCCAATATGAATATAAAAAAAAAATAGGCTTCAAATCAGGCTTTGTATTTTAGAAATATGCAGGTATCTTTCCTATAAGCTTGTAATTTTAATATCTAATTCTTCCCTTTCTCTTTTCCCCACTTAGTTAATTGTGAATCATATTCTTTATTTCATGATTTTTAACTCCCTACAAGTAGTGTTTACAAGCAATATTTACAAGTTTTGACCTACAAAAACAAATAATGTTTAGCAAGTTACATCACAATCTCAGTTTCAGCTTTGAAAGAAATAGCAGCATTGTCCAATAGCTGACATTAGAAGACAAATATGAAAAGGCTTTGCTTCTCTTACACAGTGTTTTAATTGGTATACTGTTACAAGCATTTCCACAAATTTAATAACAGCACTAATAGCCAGTATTTTTAACTTAATGTAGTAAATGAAAGGTCATCACATTATCCAGTTTAAAAACTTGTTTTACATAATCTAAT
The DNA here is from genome assembly GCF_003343005.1 of Rhea americana. Lineage (NCBI taxonomy): Eukaryota > Metazoa > Chordata > Aves > Rheiformes > Rheidae > Rhea > Rhea americana. The sequence goes on along the minus strand of NW_028186631.1, from coordinate 149,822 downwards.
CACTTACTTACTATAATTTAATTTCACTTTATAACATTTAATAATGAATTTCAGTCATATGGCATAACTGAATAGGTAGCTCAACTGTTTATTCTCTGCTCTTCTTATATCACAAAACAGGCTGCTTTTTGTCATCTTCCAGAAAGGTATTGTGAGATTTAGGAGTTGAATTTCATTTCTTGTCTTAGCTTCTTTATTACCAAGTTTAATTCCACTGAGTAGGAAAAGAATTTCGTCTAAAATTCTAGTCAGAATTTTTCAAAATAATTGTATGAGTTAGTAATCTAAGCTATAGAAATTCCAGATTCTTCTGTTTTCTGTGAAGTCAATGAATGCAGATAAAACAATGGCTTTCTCCATTTCTCTCAGGATATACAGGGAAGTACTTACATATCTCTTTTGAACACCTTGGAAGAAACAGGAAGAAAACTACATCTGTTTAAGTCAGCTAAGCACTTGCCAAGATCAGCATGACTGTGCTACTAAACTTCCTTCGGAAATACATCACTGCCCTCAGACCACCTTCAGCTTAATGGACATTGAAAATCTCTTAGAAGTACAACAGAGCCCTAGGGATCTGAGGAGGCAGGTACGCTGTCAGGAGCATTTATGAAAAAGTCTGAAATTCAATGCCAGATTTTTACAAAGGAGGCCCCAAAGGCCAGATTTTCATTACTGCTATGCTTGTGAATGACTGGCTGCTACTTGGCCTAGCTCAATTTGCACGTGGCTCTTCCAGGCTAACAGCTTGGAACAATATTGCTCTATTGTAAAAGGTATATGTTATATAGGCACGTACTAACAAGAAAATCTTGTTTATCTCCTCACCAAAGGCCATCTAAGATTCAAGGTCAGTCTCATCTAGTACAGACTACCACAGCTCTGCTAATAGAGAAGCCGAGGAACTGCTCTGTGTATTTGCAGACACCCTTACCCAAACACTCTGAAACAACTTTCCAAGGGGACAGACTTAGTCCAAAGGAGATACATGGGAAACTCCCCCAGAACAGAAGTGTTTTAAAATAGCTACTACTTCTCGCAGCACAGCTTCTCAATATACACAATTCCTAAATTCACTCCTTCTAGCCAGAAATTAGAGATGATATGCTTGCGGATCTAGTTAATAGCAATCTCAGACTCTTTCTGTGATGAAAGTTTAAACTCCTAGTGCCTGTTAACRTTTACACAATGAATTTTAAAAGATGACTGCACAGGAAAAGGTCTGGAGAGCTGAATTAAAATTTTGTGGTGTTTAAATAGTTAGCCGAGAGTTCCTTACTCTTTAAAAAGATTTTTTCAAATTGTGATTATTTTCTTCTTTTTTTAAAACTCAAAAATCAGCCAGGCTTCAAAATTTGTTTTATTAATTCAGAACCTCATACTTTTAACTCACAAACAAAGCTGAATTCTCTCTAATCTTCTTACCACATACATCATGGTTAAGAAATTAACAGTTTCAAGCCTAATAAAAAAGATGTGCTGTTGAATTGTTTGCAGAAGAAATACATGTTGATATAATTTAAAGGATTAAGAGACAAAGGAGTTTCCTGTATGATAGTCTTTTTGGCATTTTCAGTGATCTGCAGCTACCATTTGAAGCCACTTTAATTAGAAAAACACATTTTGGAAAAGAATCATAGAACTCTCATGCAGTGGCCAGTTTCAACTTTTTCATCGAGTCCAAGTCTGTGCCAGACAAAGACACTTCAGAGTTCTTTTATAATTATTTGTGTAGGGCTACAGGCTGAGCAGCCATCCACAATAATAGTGGAGTACAATCTCCGTGTAAGTGTACATACCTACACATATAAATCACATATTAAATATTCAGACATTCTCTCTTTCTGAAGCACACACACTTAGTTTTGGAAGAGGTTTTCTCTACAAATACATACAGAATAGAAGAATGACAAAAAGCCAAAGGAATACATGACTGGATTGATTTAATGATTTCCTATCTTTCCTGGATTTTCTCCACAGCTACAATGTCCTATTTTCATCTCTCATGCTTTAAACACAACATTAATCTTTCTTTTCCAGATCAGTAGCATAATTTCTCAAAAACCTACTGCTAACTTAGCTTTAGTAGTAGTGTGGATGTACTCTGTGTTGATTTGTCTAGCGTGTAGGGCCAGCTTCTCCTGTTCCAGTATCCCCATTTAGATTTAAAGCCAGGTTCATATAAATTCTGTGTCAGACAAAGGAAACCATTTTGCTCAATTTTAAGATGTGGAACTGAAAAAAATGTGTGTTTCTCGGTAACTTTACCAGTGTGAGTTGTCCTGACAGAATCAAGTGAATCACATGCACAGCTACTTTTAGAGTGATCAGTTTAGGTGCAGGGTACTTCCCCTTAAGTTATTTATCTTTTCTTCAGCAAAAAAAAATAGATGACATCACTCCTTACAACAAAACAAACTTCTGTGGTGCATCATACCAAAAATGAGTCAGTTGATTCCGAAAGCTCCAAAACTGAGTTTTTCAATAAAACTAACAGATCTTGATGGAAAATAGGGTTATGTTTCCACAGTGATTTACAGAATATAGAAAGCAATATCAGAATATTCATGTTCTTAAAATTATGATTATTTTCTTTTTAAGAAAAGAATAGAAAAAGTAGGAATCTGATTTCTGGCACCTGAAAGTATTAGTAACAGGTGGCACCAAGCCTTTCTTCTTCAGTGCTTCAGACATCAGCTAAACTTTGGCACCTTGCTGCCTCTCAGAAGTGTTCAGAAAATATTCCATTAGTTTGAAAGAGCCGGGGTCTCAATAGACAATCACACACAATGAGATTTCTTCCCAGTGTTTACAGTAGCAGCTGCCAGATATTAATGATGGCCTTCACTRCTGGTGTTGCTCTGTAGATAATACTTTAGCAAAACAGAGGGGAAAGAAAACCAACAGGAGAAAAAGAAAACAAACAGGAGAGAAAGAAAAGGAAAAAAGAAAAAGATTAGCTTTTACACAGAATATTTTCTAGCTGGTGGCACTCAGCCAACACAATTTCTAAGAAAACTATAAAGATACTGTGACCTTCTGTTTCACTGTACAAGTATARAACATTACCAGGACACCAGACTCATGATTTCTGTTTAATTAAAATAAAGAATAGCTTTAAGTAATTTAACAAAGTCTATAGGAGGTAAGGTAGAACATGAGACTTCACTAATATTTCAACAATGTCCAGTGCTTTCTACTTTCTACAAGTGATGCTAAGAATTTAATTTCCATTCCTGAACACATTTCATAAAGTGAAAAGAAAAAAAAACTTGATGAGGGACATCTCACATTTCAACAATCATCTGGCTTATCTACTGCTCAGTTAGAGTTAAAACAAGTTACGCACACCCACAATCACACAGAATGGTTGAGGTAGGAATGGACCTCTAGAGAGCATCTAGTCCAACCTCCCTGCTCAGGCATGTTAGACAGGATTGCATCCAGGCGAGTTTTGAATATCTCCAGAGAAGGAGACTCCACAACCTGCCTGGGAAACCTATTCCAATGCTCTGTCACACTCACAGGAAAGAAACTCCTTCTCATATTCAGGCAGAAATTCCTGTCTTTTGGTTTGTGCCCTTTGCCTCTTGTCCTATTTCTTGACACACTGAGAACAGTCGCCCCATCCCCTTGACACTCCTCCTTCATATATTTGTAGACATTGATCAGATACCCTCTCAGTCTTCTCCAGCCAAAACAGGCCCAGCTCTCACAGGTGTTCCTCAGCGGGCAGATGCCCGAGTCCTCTAATCATCTTCATAGCCCTACACTGGACTCTCTCCAGTAGCCCCATGTCTCTCTTGTCCTGGGGAGCCCACAACTGGAYRCAGTACTTGAGATGAGGCCTCCCTAGGGCGGAGGAGRGGGGCAGGATCACCTGCCTCGACCTGCTGGCAACGCTCTTCCTAATGCACCCCAGGGTATACCATTGCCCTTCTTAGCCACAAGGGCACATTACTGGCTCATGGTCAACTTGTCRTCCACCAGAACTCCCAGGTCCTTCCCTGCAGAGCTGCTCTCCAGAAGGTCAGCTGCCAGCCTGMACTACTGCATGAGGATATTCTTCCCTGGGTGCAGGACCCTGCACTTGCCCTTGTTGAACCTCAGGAGGTTCCTCTGCACCCAGCTCTCTAGCCTGTCCAGGTCTCTCTGAATGGCAGCACAGCCCTCTGGTGTATCAGCCACTCCTCCCAGCTTGGTAGCACCAGCAAACTTGCTGAGGGGGGCAGTCTGTCCCCTCATCCAGGTCACTAATGAATAAACAGAAAAGGACTGGCCCCAGTACTGAGCCCTAGAGAACTCCGCCAGCTTCCAACTAGACTTTGTGCTGCTGATGACAATCCTCTGAGCTCTGCCATTCAGCCAGTTCTCAATCCACCTCACTGTCTACTTGTCTAACCCACACTTCCTGAGCTTGCCTAGGAGGATGTATGAGGAGACAGTGTCAAAAGCCTTRCTGAAGTGAAGGCATACAATGTCCACTGCTCTCTCCTCAGTTACCTAGCCAGTCATTCTATCAGAGAAAGCTGGCAGATAGATTAAGCATGATTTCCCCTTGGTGAATCCATGCTGACTACTCCTGATCACCATCTTGTCTTTCATATGCTTGGAGATGACATCCAGAAGGAGCTGTTCCATCACCTTTCCAGGGATGGAGGGCAGGCTGACCGGCCTGGAGTTTCCTCGGTCCTCCTTCTTGCCCTTCGTGAAGACTGGAGTGACACTGGCTGTCTTTCAGTCCTCAGGCACCTCTCCAGTTCTCCACCTTTCAAAGATGATGGAGAGTGGCCTATCAACAACATCCACCAGCTCCCTCAGTACTTGTGGGTGCATCCCATCAGGGCCCATGGATTTGTGAATGTCAAGTTTGCCCAGCAGACCTCTRACTCATTCCTCCTTGACTAAAGGAAAGTCTTCCTTACTCCAGACTTTCTTTCTCATCTCCAGGCTCTGGGATTCCTGTCAGCTGCCCTTAGCAGTRAAGACTGATGGAAAGAAGGCATTCAGCAACTCTGCCCTCTCTGTAGCCTTCATCACCAGAGCCCTCACCCCATTCAGGAGTGGGCCCACATTTTTTCTAGTCTTCCTCTTGCTGCCAATGTATTTGAAGCAGCCCTTCTTTTTGTCCTTGACATCTCTGCCACTTTTAAATCCAGATGGGCCTTAGCCTTCCTTGTTGCATTTCTGCATACTCTGACTACATTCTTATAATCCTCCCAAGTGGCCTGTCCCCTCTTCCACAGTCTGTGTACTTTCTTCTTCTGTTTGAGTGTTACCAGGAGTTCCTTGCTCATCCAGGCCGGTCTCCTGCCCCCTTTGCTGGACTTCTTGCTGCTTGGGATGCAGCTCTTGAGCCTGGAGGAAGGGATGCTTGAATACTTGCTGGGTCTCCTGGATGCCCTCCCACCCTCTGCCCCCTTCTAGGGCTTTAACCCATGAGATTTCTCCAAGTAGGTCTCTGAAGAGCCCAAAGTCTGCTCTCCTGAACTCCAGRGTTGCGATCCTGCTTATTGCCTTGCTTCCACCATGCAGGATCCTGAACTCCACCATCTTGTGGTCACTGCAACCAAGGCTGCCGACAGCCTTCACCTCTCTAACCAGTCCCTCYTTGTTGGTAAGGATAAGGTCAAGTAGGACACCACTCCTTACTGGTTGCTCCACCACCTGTGTCWAAAAGTTATTATCGATGCTCTGCAGGAGCCTCCTGGGCTGTCTGTGCCTTGTTGGGTTGTGCTTCCAGCAGATGTCAGGGTGGCTGAAGTCCCCCAGTGAGAACCAGGGCCTGTGAATGTGAGGCTACTTCCAGCTGTCTGTAGAAGGCCTCAGCTTCCTCTTCCTTGTCAGGTGGCCTGTAGTAGACACGCACAGTGGCCCCCATGTTAACCTGCTCTTCAGTCTTTACTGATAAGCGCTTATTTCACTTTTCATCCATCACTAGGCAGAGCTCAATGCATTCCAATTGCTTTCTCACATAAAGAGTCATCATCAGAATAAGGAAACAACTGAAAACAGCACCTACTAGGGAAACAAAAGATCTAAAAAGACAGAGATGAGAAAGGATAGAAAGAGACATGGAGAAAGACAGGAAGAGGGTAGAAAAGAGAGAGAAGAAGGAGAGAGAGGGGGCAAGAGGAAGAGGAAAGAGAGAGTAAAAGAATAAGGGGAGAGAAAGAGAGGAATGGGGAAGTGGAAGAGTGAGAGAAAGGAAGCAGAAAGGAGAGAGAGGGAGGAGGAGGAAGAAAGGGAGATGGAAGGGCAAGGGGGAGATAGTAGATGGGGAACCCAGAGGGGAGGGCAGATAAGGGGGTGGGAGAAGGAGCACTGGAGTAGGGAGTGGGAAAAACAGTAAAATTTCAGCRTGTGTTCTGTCTGGAATGGTGAAAGAGTTAGAAAGCAGCAGCTGTATTCAAAATGGCCAGGTTGTAACACTGCAGCCAGCTCTCTGTCAACTGTAGAAGTTCCATCCCAGAGAGATTTTCTGGAAAAAGATTGCTAAAGATCTGCAATGATATATTTTGCCTGTCTTCTAATAAGACATCCTAGTGAACTCTCCATCAATCTTTCAGTGTGCTCTACAGAATAGTAATTATAGGGTATCTTCTCAGGCTTTGCTCCATTCATCAATTTCTCTCCTTCAGACACAGAGCAACACAGTTTCTAAAAATGTTGAGTGTAAATCAGCTGCTGCATTTCCTCATAGTTACTTGTTTATACAGAATATGAAAAAATGACTGGAGATCCCTTTAGAAAGAAGGATGTAATACATACCTTGCAGTGGTATCCAAGTGTTTAAGTATCATATAACATAGAAGTGCACTGCTATTGCTCAAAATGAGTACCATTTACATTTCAGAAATTGTTAATCATTTTTGTAAAAAGTTACCCCTATTCAGAAATAAAAGATTAGCATCAATTTGCATAAGACAACACAAGTACAAAGGGAGAATAAATCCTTTGGTATATTTACCTACTCTGCTATAAACAAACCTTCCATAGCCATAGTAATTCTGTCTCATGCACTCACTAACCAGTGTCTGCCATTGCTAGCAAAAGACCTACAGCCTGCTATGAACATAGCGCCTTTGCTGTTTGCTGGAACTTAGCCCTTTTGGCACACAGAAGAGTGATTGAGATCCCTGGAAAACTCTCACAAATGGGATTTAGTAAGAGGATAGCCTGCAACAATCAGGCACAGGTCGCAGCTGGACAGGCACCTTGACTGGTAAGCTGCCCCTTTTATTCCCCTCTTCCCATCTCTCCCTTTTCCCATGCTTGCACTGCCCTGTCTGCCTTCATCTCTCCCTTTCAGGGGGGACCTTTGTGTCTTTCCAAATGGAACATGGCTTCTTAATTGTTTTCTGACTGTTGGTCCCAGTTTTGCCAAATCCATACGCAATTTTGATCTTTCTTATACTGTTAGCTAGTTATCTCAGTGTTATCAAGTCATTCAGCGCTGCATGGCTCTACTCCCCTAAAGACTGTAGTACTCCCTCTGTGAAGGTTACTGTCTTTCAYGTAGCTCCCTCTTAGTTAACTGTGAAATCCAGCCACATCTCGTGACACTATTTGTAATTTTTGTTAGCTTCTCACTTTGCTTTCTCTTAAGTTGAGCAATTATTGTGACATGGCCAGTAGTTTCTCATGTTTTTTTCATTTAAGCACACTGCAGGCCAGGGCCTATTTAGCTGCCTGCATACCTTAGAGAAAAACAGCATGTTGCGCCTGTCATTCAAGAAAGCATAACCAATTTTTCAGAAAAGGAGGACTGACTGTTTTGCCACAGAAAGTTACAGTCCTTCTTATTCCATGGGAATATGTAAATTCACCTGCTGTTCACCTAATGAGATAACTATACCTCCCACTGTACATCATCTTGTTACTTTGTTGCTATTAACCGTATCTTCATCATTAAGGGAGTATTTTTTACCATTTTAAAAAATATGTATTTTTAAATACTTCATTTACTAGGTTACCATTGCTAAGTTTATAATATATTCCAATATGTAYATGTGTATATGTCTATACCCAGAGAGAGAGTGTGCATATTTGGTGGGACTAATAGCAAATACTGCAAAGTAAATTTATTTGAAAAATAATGTTTGAAGGGGATTCTGAATGGCTTCTTACAAAAACATTAAGAGACTAAACAGTAGAAGTTTGAACATAAAGAGTCTGTTCTTTAATTATTCTCCTTGATTCTAATAAAGTTAAGATGTATCTCAAGAATTTAGACAATGGCCTTGCACTATAAAGGGCTTGCCTTGACTGAAAGCGAGAGTACTTACCACTTTCTTATTCCCCTCAGAGGTTTTATATTTGCATATATTAAAAGACCCTCTCCTGACTGCTCAGACCCTCAGCAGTAAGAGTTTTTGTAGGCTGATTATGGAACAAGAAATGGAAGAACAATCTATTATTCTAATATTAAAGAAAATAAAAATAACAGTGGTTGAAGAGTTTGGTTTATGTGCAAATATATTTTGAAAAGAAAAGTTTTGTTTTAATACAATTGTAATTGATACAGAACCAAACAAACCCAAAATGAAGTCAGCAATGTCACCAGCATGTGAAGGCCTATGAGAAGGTAGCAGAGTCCAGAATTCGGAGGTCTTGGAAGGGCTGATGCCTCATGAGGATGCCATTGCTGAAACCAGCCAACAGCTCCAAGACACTTAGCACAGCACAGCACCAAAATATATAGAGCATAACAAAACGCAATTGGTCTTCCAGCTTCCTTAAACAGCCTTCCTGAAAAAGTTGCTCCAGTTGACATAAGTCACCCCTACAATGAGAATATGTCGCCTTACAACAGCTTTCAGGGACACATGCTTTCTCAGTTGGAAGGTGCCAAGAAACAGTTGCTGCTGTTAACCAGTCTGTGTAGTTTTGGATCCCACAACACTGCAGCTTCCTCTGGATTTTATCCACAGCTCTACTGAGAGGATTCTCAGAATATGGCCCATTGTACTGATAGAAGAGGTGACCCATAGTGCTTTTCAGCTCAGAAGCCACCCTAGTAGAGTAAATCTGTGCCAGAAGAGCTGAAGATGTTTCTAGACAGAGAAGTATTAGCAGCAAGTACATGAGCACACCTTGCCGATAGCGGGAACTCTTAGCAGAAATAGAAATAGCCAAAATACCAGTGGGTAGCAGGACAAATGCAGCTGCAATAGCCAGCCAGCCTGGAAGAGGCAAAAAAGACTCCTGAAGGAAACATTTGTAGTTCTTGTACATCAGGATCACAAAAGCTCCACCAAAGGCCAAAGCTGCAGCAGCCCCCCATAAAACAAGACCAAGGAACATCAACAGAGTTCGAGCAAAGGATCTGATCCAAGAATCTTCCAAGCAATGAAAAGACATCACAGCAGCTCTAACCATCTTCATTCTGCTCATCCCTTGAGACCCAAGCCTCACTACCACCATTTGAGAAGCCTCCACACTGCTCTTCAGGTGTAGCAGATAACACCTCCACCCAAAAACAGCTTGCAAGAGTCTAAAGCCAATGACATTCCCTCAGCACAAAGAGTAGGCTGTACAAGAGCAATTCACATCTTATCCCAGCTATTGCTTGTTCAGTGCAGCTTGCAAAAATCAGATGGCCAATGAAGAACTTGCTAACGAGAAGTTACTTATCTTGCTGCCAGTGAAGGCATATTTGCTTGAAAGCTGAGCATAGCTAGAAAAAAGCTATAGTCCTTACTCTGCTTACATTGATATAAGAGCTAAACAGAAAGAAATAATGAAAACAGTAGTCAGCAGTGTGGGTCTGGACCACTTAGACTACCCCGGGTAATCCAACTACAAATCCTACAGCAGCAGGCAAGATGGCAATAAATGTATAGATCAGTGAGACTTAGGATGGAGTAACTTAAGCAGAGTTATTCAATCAAGGAGCTCCATAGGTAACATTCACCTAAATTTTTTATCCTTCACAGTATATTTACCATTAATTAGATTTTTATGATGGATATAAGAACATTATGTTAATAATATTTTGCCCATGTTTACTCAGCAAGTAGAAAGCTTTCCTTATATATTTTCCACATATAGAAGTTTGCAGTTACACCTGGATGAATTGTATCACCTAAATTTGCATTACCAGTAATTTGACTGAGAGCTATAGTAACTGAATACAAATAGCAATGACTGTATTAATTTTTTTTAATGCATAGAGAGACTGAGTTATATACACTAAATTACTTGAGAATATTTACGAAGAGAATCAACATCACCCATTAGGTGACAGAAAAAAAGAGAGATTTCCTAAGCATATGATACAGAATAGCCAAGTAAGACAGTAAACTTGTGTAAAACTTGGCACAGCTGCCAGGACTCAAATTCCAGGTCGATCAATGGCTCCCCAATTGTCTATATGACTTCCCATAACATCTTCCTTTCTCAAAATTCAGAACACAACTAGTGCTATATGCAGACTTACATAAGGGTGAAAAAGAGAAACAATCCTAATTTTCAGAAATTTGAGTACCTGCAAACCTTTCTAAAAATTAATGTTCAGATACCTGGAACCTTGCAAAGTCTTATCAAAGCTGACAATTACCAGGCATTTGGTAAGTGTTGTTATATGTCATATGCATACACAGATGTTGGACAGGTCCCCATTAAAATGTATTTTTATATGCTATACAAACACGTCAAAGCTAAATATTTTGGAATGAGATACATAGCTTTTGTTTTCAATCTTACCGTTAACAGAAATTAGCATGCAGTGATTGGCTTGTTAAATCTTTCAGAGCTGTTCTAGGATGTGTGTTTTTCTACAATTCGTCTCTGAAATTTGCACCCACTCTCATTCTTGTTCAGCTTCCTGCTCTCCCTAACCCTTGAGCACTGGAGATTTCAGTGTCATTCACATACTTTCTTGAATGCTGTTTTCTCTGATTGCTGTGATGCGTATCTGGGAGTGGGTGAAGAGAGGAACAGGAAGGATTTCCCCTCACAGTTACATACACAGACAACTTCATAGATTTAATATTTCCACAGCGAAAAAGACTTTAAAAAATGTATCGGAAAAGTATAAAAAATACCATGAGGAATAACAGCAAACTGCTTGCTTATTGATCATTTGCAAGCTTAGTGAAAAGAGCACACAGACCTGCTTCTTTTTTTTTTTCACCTTCTCTCATGCCTATAGAACTTAATTAAATATTTAAGAATTGAGTTACAATACTATTTACTTTTAGTTTATTATTCAAGCTTTGAAATGCATTAGAAATACTGCTCACTTAGCCCTATATGGAGAACTGTGAGCCTGCGTGCAAGAGCAGGGAGCCATCCACACAGAAGTTATTACAGAAGTCAGGACTTTCACAGCAAAATAAGTAGACACAAGTGTCCATGTGCCTGTTTATCCTTCACAGGAATCAGAAACACTGACATTGAAAATTAACTGAGAACCAGTTTCCAGCCAAGAGCTCTCAGTGCCTAGTGCCATCTGGAGGCTCAAGCGTACATCACATGATGTAAGAAATTACCACAGTAAAGATGAATATTGGCATGGTCGCCCAAAATGCAATAAGTAAAAGAGAGCTTCTACTTGGATTTTTTGTTGTTGTGTAAAACAGGCAAGATAAAAGAAGAGCAAGAAGTGATTATCTGGGCCCTGGGGTTCTCCAGAGACATAACTGGCACCTTTAACAGCCCTGCACTTGTTCTGCCCTGCATTTTACCCACATATGCAGCCACAGACTTGATAAAAGCAATGAGTGGATATACCACAAAGAGAAGGTAACATGACAAAGAGAATGTTGATAGAGTAGAATAGAAATGCTCTTCTATTTTCTTTCCAGTAAAACACAATAAATGCAGTCCTTGCTTTCTCTGAAGTTGTTTGTGTTTACGAACTGATAAGTATTGAAATTCAAATGTGGATATAACAGATAATACATCTTAGATAAACTACCTTCCGATTTGCTACTGAAAGTATAATCCTACAAGTTAATAAAATGCCAGGTGGTTTTTTTTTCTTTCTTTTTTTTTCATTTTTTATTCTAATAAGCTAAGATTAGTGTTGAACTCTTCTTGTGAGCTAATAAATACAGAGAGGTTTTTTCACACAGGTCTGTCACATGGAACCAGAGATATGGCAAGTCAGCACTGTGTTTTGTAAATATAAGGTAGGCAGATGATTAGGCTCATTTTAAATGACATGAAATACCATACTGATTGATCAGAAAGCACATCTGAGCTCTTGTTGTGATGAGCAACAGTTCGAAGTAGGATGGTGAGCTGGTTCCTTTGGATTTCTGTGAGCAAGAGGAGATCAAGAGGCAACCAAGAGGAAATTTACGTTGGATCAGGGCAGTTAGACAAACCCATTTAAATACAATATAAACTTCATAAACTGTCACAGTAACAGTTTTGGATTGATGCAAGCAACTAGTCAGACTTCTTCAGACCTCTAATGGACTCTGAATGAGCTTTACACAGCTTGTGCTTCATGAACTCATCTATGAGATGTAGGCTGACAGGGTTTAGGTTCTTCTAGTGAATAACTAATTCCTTTTTCAGTTCATTGACTGAAGAAAAATCAATGAACACATTCATTTTGTGTGTTTGTGACAAAGGATAAAAAATTCAGCATCTGAAAATTTAGTTCTTTTCTATTTTTACAGACATAGTACTAAGCAAACATATATTGATATAAGTTCTTATCATATCAGGTTTTATAATGACTTAGTAAAGAATTTATTTTTTATTGCTTTACCTAAATCATGATAGAAGCATTTTAAATGGCAATCTTTTCAGAATTAGTCTTACAACAAATTTCAAAGAAGTGGAATCAGTTTTGATAGGATTCTATGCATTTCTATTCAGATGAATGGAAATACAGAATACATTTTCAGAATACATTTTCTTTTGAAAGAAAAATAAAAGGAAACAAAAGCAAAGATATTTGCAATTTATTTCTATTTACAAGCCCTCTACTGAATAATTACCTTAAAGAGACATTCTGCTTTTAAGTATAGAAATTATCACTAATGTGGAAAGGACCTGTTAAGTTTGAACTCATAACAGCATCTAAATGTAAAAACAAAAGCAAGCAAATGAGAATATGTTCGAATGYGGAATGTAACATTACCTTTAAGAGAGAAAATGTGAATGCTAGTTTAGGGGCACATTTACTAGCTTTCAAACCTAGCAACAGGCATCCTGGCCTCAGTTTTCCCTGGGAAGATTTTTCAAGCATAACTGCATGTCATTAGAGGACTTTTTGGAAAGCATAGTGAGGTTCACATTTTAAGTCTAAGGCTTCCATTCCACAATATCCTGGCAGTCCAGAGGCACTGTATTTTATCTCACAACACTTTGACAGATATGATTATTGTAATCTAAGTGCATTCTTCAGCATCATCTAGCAAAACTGAACGCCAAGATGTGCATAGCTTGAGAAAGCCTAGGAAACACTGTGGGAAAGGAAAGACCTAGAAGATACTGCTTTCTTGTCCATGGCACAGTTTGGAGTACCTTTTGATCAGCCAGGATTATAACCATGACTGAACTCCAGTTCAAGCATGAAGATCTGTGCTGATATACACGGAGGCATATGAGATGCAGTTACACAAGGATGAGGCTGAACTGACTGGTTACCGGGCAGATTTGAAGGAAAAGCAGTGTGGATAAATGTTACACAAATACTTGCTTCCACTGAATGTAGCTGCTTGTGAAACAGTCAATGACAGAGAGTGTAGTTACTGAATCAGGAAAAAGCCTAGAAAAAAATACTAAGAGAAAAAAATATTAACACACGATTTCTTTTTAAATATTACTTCAGAAAGTTTTTTAGGGTTGCCTGTAACAAAAAAAAGAAAAATAAAAAAAGAAAAAAGAAAGAAAAGAAAAATCTTTTTTTTCCCTGATTTGCACTGCTAGTATTACAATCACTCAGGACTCAACAGAAAATAATTCTAGAATTATGGTAATAATGGTGGTCTTGTTTTTTCAGAGAGAACAAAATACCGAATTATTCAGGGCTACCATGAGCTTCCATCCAAAATAAGTATTTATGTTTAGCCTAACTTCTCCTTCTACCTAACCTCTACACTCACCCACCAAGTACTATGACAAACTGCAGTGTATGTATGTACGTGTGGATTAGACAATTGGGGGGATTCATAATCCCTGCTAACCAAAGGGGCAACATTGTACGGCTTGTATAAATTTCTCATCTCTCAGTGTTCATTTTGTGAATGAACATAGGAGAAATCTTGGACTGGAACAGCTAATAGAAGTCAGAAATTCGTGATCCTTGCCCTTTTTAGATAGTCAGTGTATATCTAATTAGGCAAAAAAATCTTCCTTGTGAAATCCTCTTGCATCCATTTCAACATTTGTGTGACATTTCACTGGTGTCTATTCTAGTCCAAAATCCGGAATGCATGGAACTGAGCATTCAAATGAGGTGGTAGTTACAGTTTTGTGCATGCCAGGAGCCTGTCTGGCCTCCCTCAACACAAGTTCAAATGATGAGGAACCTATCTGCCATTTAATAACAGCCCTTGGAGGCATGCAGGTAGGACATCTGCAACAGGAAAAACATCCTGCCATTCCTGTCAATGCTTTACCAGCAGTGGAGATAACCAGGCAGTTTCAATTTCTTCGCATCACACCAACGTATTTCCCCAACACTGAATTCACTTTAGAAATAAATTTATATTTACAGACCTGTCAAGAAGTGGAATACGTAAGGAATTATTGTAGTGAATAAAACTCCAGTCTCCATAAAACGCGACAATGTGACTGACAGGTAGCTTTGGTAGGGAAACTTTTGTGCAATGCAGAGGAGGGAAGGGGTGATTGCTTGAACCTTCCACAATTTGTTCTGGCACAAGCTTTTCCCTCAGCAGCTTCTTCTTCTATGGCACTGACAGAGACTGTGCAAAATGCCAGAAAGTAAATGGGATGGACAGTAGGAGAGATGGGAATTAGAGTCCTTCATATCCTTTGCAGCTGTAATAGTAACAAATGCCTTCCAGTGCAAACTTTCAAGGTGTCTTTCCTCTGACTATTTGCATAACTTTTGCCAAGTGGCAGTCCCATTCATTGTAACAACAGAAATACAGCAATCTTCAATTCATCAACAGCTGTCACTTCAACATATGGCTGAAAAATACTGAAATAATGCACTGGAAAGATGATAGAACCCATGGAAAAAAAACAGGGTTAAAATCCACAATAGTTACTCAGGAATAAATCTAAATCCTAGAAAATACACACTCTTTCTATATTTGCATTGGTTCCTTTCATTTAATTAACTTGGTTTATTCCACGTAAATAATTATTACTAATGCCCTGCACCAGTGTATCTTGTTTAATTAAACACATTTCCAATGTTTCAAGGATGCGATTGAGCAAGGAGGTTTCTATGAAAGTCACAGTTTTCTTCAGGGAAAGGACCAGACCTTCTCTCTCACTCTTTCCACATTTCTGGATTTGACCCAAGGAGGAAGGAATCTGGCTGCCCAGAATAGGTTTTGGAGAGCAGGTAAGAAAAAATGAGTGGGTCTCCCTTCTCTCAGATAGCAGACAGCAGGGATTTCTAGCTGCTCCATGAGGTAGTCCGTAGCAGTAAACTGTATGTTTATATCAATTATTTTTTAAAAAAATCTTTTTAGTGAAGTTATGCTGAAAGGTTTGTTAGTAGTTGGTAATTAAACTGTTAATAATAAAATACTATTCTCAGAAGTAAGTAGATCTCAGATATTTTGATTCATGTCTTTGTTTCACAATGTTTTTTTGGGACAAATTTTCAGGTAGCAAAGAGTACTCACCAAATGCAAAACACATCTTCCAGAAAGATTAAAGCAGTAGAAACTGAAAGCAATGAAATGATCTTGGATATATTTTGAAAGGCTGAACCCAGAGGAAAACATGAAGAAGCACTGATGACAGAGATAACCAAGCAGGCAAAACCAGCGCATTAAAGCAGACTACATCAGTAGAAAAAGAAAGACTAGGAGAAATGTGGCCCAGTTGCAGAATGGGAGGGAGGGTTTTGGAAARAGTCTCAGAGCAGCTCAATTGACAGTCTGGGACTTGGCTTGTAGTCTATCATTCCTAAAATTGCACTTATCTTTTGTAGGCAGTCTTCCTTTAATATGTGTTTACATTGCTTATTCCTTCTGCATGATGTCTCCTGTCCAGGTTGCTAAGCCTCCATCTCACTTTCACTTTAGCTTATAGACCTTACAAGAGATGAAATGGTTGAGCCTTATTTCCACTTTCTTCTTGGTCATCCTTGAAATCATTGTTCCTTTGTTCCTTTACTTCTCTGGGTTTAGTTCTATATTTAAAGAGTTAGGTATATGTTTAAAGAGCTATTTTTAGCTTAAACTAATTCACTCTCTAATTAAATGTTTAGTTAATTATGTGGCAAGCACTGCTTGCATTTGCAAGATATTGAAGGGGTCAAACAACTAAATTTTCTTTTTCTCCTTTCATTTGGTAATGATGTGCTTGCAGTAGACTGCTGTGTTACTTTCATTCTATTTCCTTTAAAGGTAGTTTTTTCCTTTTTTTGTCGCATACAAAATAATTCCAAAAAATATTAGAAAGTGTGGCTACATATATTCAGAAGACTGCTAATGGTGCATACTTTGGATTGCCTATTTTGTTTGATTACATGCTGTTATTTTTATTAGTACTACTACCTTTATAATGTTTTTCCTGTCTACTTGGTGGTCTACAAATCCAGAAAGTATCATAGCATAGCATAGCATAGCATAACATAACATAACATAACATAACATAACATAACATAACATAACACAACTATTCCTAAACAAAGAGCATGCAATCTGAGTTAGCATACTGGGTGGAATGACTTTTCATTTATATATTTTTAAACTGACTACATTTCATATTAATGGTTCCTTTTTTTTTCCAACCATCCATTTTAAAAAGCAAATTCTATTAAAGACGTCAATATTTGCAGCTAGTCAAATGCACATAAAATCCAGCCTAAGTAGTCTGCATTTATATGAGTTTATTGTTTAATTTGAAAAAGAGTGAAAATTAAATATAAAAGTGAGCACCTATCTCCACCTGCTAATCTATTCACAAAAATATTATCTACTACATGAATATGCATTTCTTACACCCCTGCTGATAGACTAATGGTTTCACATTCTTCCAGCATTTAGTTTCTTTTATACTGTTTCCATATTCGTCAATGTGGGTCATTTTTAGTTTGGAACCTAAAATGGCTATATACAATGTGTGTGTGTGTGTGTGTGTGTGTGTGTGTGYGCGCGCGCGTGCGCGCATGTGTATGTGTATATTAAAATTAGGCAGTCCAACTTTGCCAGCTGTGAGATTTTGATACAGATATGTAGGCTAAGTCTGATCTCATGGGATTTTATCCTATTCTAACTCCATTTCTTGAGACTTCAATGTTATAACTGAGCTCAATACCAGCTGTCTTATAGAGCTCTGGAAAGTTGTCCCTCCTCTTTCCTTAAGGCTTTAGAACGGAATTATGTAGTCAACTACATAAGTAAATGAAGTTTTTAGCAGTTTATTTTTCTTATGTGTAAGACCATAGGGAAAAGACTTCTCTTTGTTCTGGTTCACACAGCAAGATTATTGACCATGAAAAGTAAATTCTAACTCATTAATGTGGATAATCATTAGTTCTTTCATGCAAAAAGTGTGTGGGGAAGATTTATGATATTCTTTGTGCACACAGAAATTCAAGATACATATTTCCATCTATAGAGAGATCAGAAGCCATTCAAACATTTCAGGTGCATTTCACTGGAAAATAAAGGCAATTTGATCTACAGTTGTAATGGACCTCTGCATTCTTAAAATATGTATGTGCTCCTGTAGAAGCTGAGGTACAGTCAGATACAAGAGGGAAACATGGAAATCTCCTTTTCCTCCCAAAATCGTGAGGGATTTTTCTGTCTTAAAAAATGTACTCTCCTTTCTGATTTTTGGCAAATCAGATTTTGTTTTGATTTGGAAATTACAAATCAAAACACCTTGAAAATGTCCACAGAAGAAAGTGGTTGGGAAAAAGCGCTCACCTCTTTGCAAGTTATCRTTTTGATTATATCATGATACCAAATACAGTTAAAAAATAACTGCAAAATAAAAAGCCATTCATAAATTAATTCTTTAAGTTAAAAAAAAAAAAAAGAGAGAGAGATCAAAATAGATTTTAAATATGTTTGGAGTTCATCTTCTACRTTAAGAAAAATCCAGCAAACAATACAGAATCTCAGAACCACCAAGTAGTTGAGGTTGGAAGGGACCTTTAGAGATTATCTAGTCCAAACCTTCTGCTCAAGCAGGGTCACCCACAGCACATTACCCAGATCTGTKTCCAGACAGTTTTTGAATATCTCTAGAGAAAGAACCTCTCTGGGCAACTCTCTGGGCAACCTCTCTGGGCAGCTGTGCTCTGTCACTCTCACAGTAAAGTTTTTTCTTATGTTCAGCTGGAACTTCCTGTGTTTCAGTTGGTGCCTGTGGCCTCTCAACCTGTTGCTAGGCACCGCTACTGAGAAGAATCTGCCTTATCCTCTTAAAACTCTTCCCTTCAGATACTTACACAGTRATAAAAACCCTTCTTAGTCTTCTCTTCTCCAGGCTAAACAAGTCCAGCTCTCACAGCCATTCCTCATGAGAGAGATGCTCCAGTCCCTTCATCATCTTCGTAGCCTTACAGTGGACTCTGTCCAGCAGCTCCATGTCTCTCTTGTACTGGGGAGCCCACAGCTAGACACAGTACTCAAGATGAGGTGTCACCAGGTCTGAGTAGAGGGGGAGGATCACTCCGTCAACCTGCTGGCAATACTCTTCCTAATGTTCGCCAGGATATACCATTGGCCTCCTTTGCCACAAGGACACGTTGCTGGTCCATGGTCAACTTATTGTCCACCAGGACTACCAGTTCCACTTGGAAACTTTGATGAAACTTTATGTTTTAAATTAAAAAGAAACCCCAGATTTTCTATCTGAAGGAAACCTGATGGCGGTAGGTTCAGCGCACTACTCACTGATGTCAGTATCAAATGATTAATAGCCTCTATGACAAATGACAGAGCTTCTTTCATTGTTATCACTTTTTTGTGATAACTTCTGGATAAAGTTTTCAGAAACTTCCTCTGGAAGAAGAAGATATTTTTCATTGAGGTGAAATCTTTTCTTGAATTTTCTTGTTGGTTTTCAGATTTTTTAAGTGTCCTTTATCATTTTTGCAAAAGAAGATTCAATGTGTGGAATCAGTGTGCAAGTTAATCGTGCATATTGCACAAGAATATTTTACCCTAAACCAAGGAATATTTCCTTGCAATTTAAGTACAGTAGAATCCTGGAGATGTTCTCCATAAAATAAGATCCAGTTCACATTAATAAAGTAGAAGAGTATGTAAGAAATACGATACAGCTACTTAGT
This sequence comes from Rhea americana, assembly GCF_003343005.1. Classification (NCBI taxonomy): domain Eukaryota; kingdom Metazoa; phylum Chordata; class Aves; order Rheiformes; family Rheidae; genus Rhea; species Rhea americana. The sequence goes on along the minus strand of NW_028186631.1, from coordinate 130,399 downwards.
TACTTGTGTGCACAGCACAGTACGTTAAAGACAACCTCAAGCAATCTCTTCAGGTTGCTAGCCTGGTAGCTCAGTAAGCACTTGGGAATTCTTGGCAGCTAACCAAACAAAGTGGAGAACTGAAGTTAGTACTGGGGCCTTTGGAAAGAATAAAATGGAGAAGCAGAGATTAAAGAAACCTTGCATGTTATTAGTCTGCTTAGGCTACCACTTTATTCCTCACTACAATCACACTGCTATTCTGCTCTCCTATATAAAGAGGAGAAATTAGAATGATAACACTCCTTAATGAAGCAATTCCATTTCTGAAATGAGAGAGCAATGAGAAAAATTAAGAAAACTAAAATTCCTCTTTTAGGATCATGTTTCTCCCTGATTTGGATTCTCAAAATGCAGTAAAAACAAGGAGCAGGGATTCATGTCTTGGAAACTCAGAGAGAACTATTGTAATTAGGTTACCTCATCACAAACTACAGTGGGAGACACCTTCACAAAGAAAGGGGCTAGTAAATCTAATAAGGGACCTCAGAGCCTCACTTGCCTCACTCATCTCAAATTACTGGTATCCAGCTGCAGAGTTTAGAGGATCTAATCTAATTTGCCCACATTTGTGCACTATGTGGCAGTATGGGGGTGAGCAGTACACAAAGCAGAAAAGGAATTTTGAGGGCCCAATTTTTAAGAACAAGAAAGATATCAGGCTAATAAATGCGAATGTCTCCTAGCATTTATCCAGTAGGGAAAGGCTCACAATTTTCTGTAAAGTGCGAGTGGCAGCACTTTAATCATTCCTGTGAACCTGGACTTAGTCCCYTCACAAAGTATCCCTGCAGGCCTAAATCAAAGCTGTAGACCCACCACCCTCCTTTAGAAAAGTGGCCCAGATAGCAGCTGATAAAACAGGCTATCAATATAACAGTACCTGTGAGAGATACATCCAAAACTGCTTGGGGGTGGGGGTGAGGGTGTTACGCAAATTGGTCATCTCTCTGGAATATTGCCATTAGCTGGATTAAACAGTAACAAGGGAATTAGAAGACGGGGCCATCCTAAAAAGCAGTGTAAAAGAAGCAAGAACATTTTTATCAGTATAGAAGAGGGCAGAGGGCAGCAGAGACAGAACAGGTCTGGCATCAGGAGCAGAGGCCCCAGGCATGCTGAGCACTGTTAGGGCAGGTGGAGCAGCCTCACCATGCCAGAGGTTGCCCGCACCCTACTGCAGCTGTCAGCACAGGAGTTGCTGAGGAGCGACCCCAGAGTGCACCCCTGAGAGCTCGCAGAGCTTCCCTCACCAGGCTGCAGGGCCAGTACGGAGACAGGTACAGCTAGGGAATTCGTTTGACCACACCAGGGTGAAGAATCAGGGGCACCCATATGCCTAGGGAAAACTGGTAACCCACACAGCCTTTGAGAGGAAGGCAGTGTGCATGCAAATGTGCATGTACAGATCTGTCTATTCATACTTGTGTGTACGTGGAGTTACAGCTTCTTGGGATTCACTGCAGATGGGTGTTGAGAAGTTTGTGGGTGTCTCCTAACACTTTATAAGTTTCTAGTATTGTGGTTTGTCTGTTATATTGCTAATATTGATCCTGAATATGCATAGTTCACTTGTACTGGTTATTTTCATATCATTAATATATCGATAAATCGTGCAATCCTCATTTGGTATTTTTAACAACATACTTTTCCATGTGATAATTCRTTAGAATTTTCTTCTTTAGTCACATATGCAGGGCTCATTATTTACCAGGAAGGACACTAAGAGTTTCTGATCTCCATGTCTTTGCCATCTTCAGTACATAATCTTCTGATGAAATAAAACCCAACAACATGTATACAATAATATGCAAACAACATTTCCAGAAGTTGTTTGTATAAATAAACCCCCACTCCTTAGCATAGGGACATTAATTTAAACAGGTCAAAAAGCAAGTCATTACTTTCTGTCACATTACATTACTGTTCTCAAAATTTCAAAATCTTCTCAAGCCAACTAGATATTGAAGATAAGAAGGCTTCCCCTCCAACTAATATTATTGAATATTCATCACATAAAAATGAGTAAATGTAATGCTATATTTTTTATGGATTCATAATTACTTTTGCAGATGAAAGTCCTCCTACTCTGAATTATTCTAGGAGAGTATTGCTGTAATTCTCTTCTTTTGATTTCTTCACAGACAAAAGACTCCTTTCTACATGTTTTGTATAGTATAACAGACAAGGTTACTGCATGAGAGTAGGAGAGTTGAACTTTACTCCTAGAGTGGCAAGTACTTATGCAAAATAGTTCATTTCTGTTTTCTGTTGTTGTATCTCTGTTATTAAAAAGAGGGGATTTTGTAAATTAGATTATTAATTTTTTGCAACCTGTGATCATTTCTTATCATATGTGCATATAGTATTTGATGAAATAGGGATCTTAAAGATTTTCTACTGTCTAAAAGTTGACTCTAAACATTTCATTCCAATAATTCTCATTGTTTCTCCGATGAGAAAATCAGCGACCACAGGAGAAACCTGTTGTCTATCTGCCACATGAGCATGAACATGACCTCCCAGCTGTATTTCACTGTCAAGTATAATCTTACTGACCTATCCTGTAGAACATACACTTGTGATAAGACACATTATATGGACTCAGGAAAAGAGAAATAGCTGATCCAATGCAATTTCAGTACCCATGTCACTGGAGCTTTTCTTACCATTAGTGCTAAGGAACCTACATTCAGTTCTCAGCAACCGTTTAAACACATTTGCTGTCTGCTATGTATGTAGCAAATCATTTTCCAAATTAAGATTTACAGGCCATTGCTCAGAGGCTTACACTGTCAGACCTAAACTGTCTATGTCTGTCTCTCCAGACATATTTAAAGGCTCACAAAAGCCCATGAACTATCGGGGCTTGAAAAGAATGACATAAAAATTGATAGCWGGCACACAAGATGAATGTGAATGTGAGGTCAAAAAGATAGCACTGTTATCTGTATATGGCTAATATTCAAGGATCGCTTCCTCCAAGCTCTAGAGAGGTGTATTCCAATGAGCAAGAAGTTGAAAAAGGGGCCAGGAGACATGCATGGATGAGGAAGGAGCTCCTGGCAAAACTCAAACAGAAGAAGGAAATGCACAGAGGATGGAAGCAGGGATAAGCCACTTGGAGCATTATAGGAATGTCATCTGAGTACGCAGAGATGTGGCTAGGATGGTCAAGGCCCAGTTGCAAATGAATGTGGCAAGGGATGTCAAGGACAGCAAGAAGGGTTCTTTACATACATCAGTAGCAAATGGAAGACTAGGGAAAAGGGGAAGCAGCTGCTGAATGGCCACTGCTAAGGCCAGCCTTCAAGAATCCCAGGCCCTGCAGACCAGGGAGAAAGCCTGGACTAAGGAAATCTTTCTCTTGCTTGAGGAGGATTGGGTTAGAGATCATTTAGGCAAACTGTCATCCACAAGTCCACGGGCCCTGATGAGATGCAGCCATGAGTGCTGAGGGACGTCATTGCTAGGCCACTCTTCTTTATCATTGAAAGGTCATGGAGAAGAGGAGAGGACTAGAAGAAAGCCATTGCCACTCTAGTCTTCAAAAAGGTCAAGGAAAAGGACTGGGGAAACTACGGGACAGTCAGCCTCACCTCCGTCCCTGAAAAGGTGATGGAGCAGCTCATCCTGAATGTCCTTTCTAAGTATGTTGAGGAAAAGATGCTCAGGAGTTGTCAGCACAGATTCAGCAAGGGTTAACCAATCTGATAGCCTTCTGTGATGGCATGACTGGCTGGGTAGATGATGAGAGAGCAGTGGACGTTGTCTCCCTTGACTTCAGCAAGGCTTTCAATACTCTTCCATAACATCCTCACAGGCAAGCTCAAGAAATGAAGGCTAGGCGAGCAGACAGTGAAGTGGATGGAGAACTAGCTGAATAGTAGATCTCAGAGGATTGTGCTAAGTGGTGCAAGTTCTAGTTGGAGACCTGTAGCTAGTGGTGTCCCTCAGTGTCATTATGGGTTCAATCTTGTTCAACTTATTCATCAATGACCTGGATGAGGTCTGAGGGAGGCTAAGGGAGTGCCCTTTCAGCAGGTTTGCTGATGAGACGAAACCGGGAGGAGTGGCTGATACCCCAGAGGGCTGTGCTGTCATTCAGAGAGATCTAGACAAGCTGGAGAGTTGGGCAGAGAGGAACCTCCTGAAGTTCAACAATCCTTCTCCTCTGCTCAGCACTCGTGAGGCTGCACATAGAGTGCAGTGTCCAATTCTGGGCTCCCCAGCACATGGAGCTATTGGGGCAAGTGCACTGAAGTGTTTAGCCTGGAGAAGAGAAGACTGAGAAAAGATCTTATCACTGTGTATGAGCATCTAAAGAGAAAGTGTCAAGAGAATGGGGTCAAGACCCTTCTCAGCAGTAATGCCCAGCAATAGAATGAGAGGTCATGGATACAAACTGAAGCCCAGAAAGATTWGTCTGAATATGAGGAAAAACTTCTTTACTGTCAGGGTGACAGAGCACAGGAATAGGTTGCCCAGAGATGTGGAGTCTCCATCCTTGGATATGCCCAAACACAAGCCTGGGTAACGTGCTGTAGGTGACCCAGCATGAGGAGTTGGACTAGATGATCTCCAGAGATCCCTTCTAACCTTGATCATTCAGTGATTCTCTGACTCTATGGTTCTGATTATACGATCCAAAACCAATTAAATAACTTCAATTGTTATGCCAGCTTGGATTTGTTGCATGACCAGGCAATGGTTTGAGAAGTAAGTTTTAAACAAATAGCTAAACTGACATTCCTTAAAATAATACAACTACACAAAGAGAAAATCTACAATAACCTGGTGGGCTGTCTCCAATCCTACTCTGTTTTAAAATTTTCCCCAAATAAGCTACTTGAAGGAACTGCAATATATGCTGTTTTGGGGGGAAATATTAAATCCTGCTAATTGGTGAGACAATCTCTCTGACTGTTGTTCTCTAAACTTTCTGGCATTTCATAAAATAGACAGAAACAGAATGATCAGTGGACTGTGAGATTATAGTAGAGTAGCAAGAAGGAAATGCAGCTCTTGAGGTTTTATTTCTGCTGGGAGGCTAGTGGAGGCTGAAGCAAATGTGATTAGCTTGTACAAAACATGAATGATCTTGAAATGACCTCTGGAGTTCCAGATAAGAAAAGACAAAAGAAAACCTTTTCTCTAATAAATTGATGATACTTTGTGATRGGTTCTTGCAGTATGAACTTAATAGCCTCCAACATGAATTTTCAAACATCACTACAACTGATTATTTCCTTCATGTGCTCGTTAATTCCCCAGCTCAAGAGCTTAGGCTGTGGACTTTTGAGATAGACAGTTAGTCTAATGGGGAAGCTACATTAATTCATTCCATTTTCCTATTTCCCGCTCCCATTTAAATTCCCGTATTTTAGTAAGTGAACTTTCTACTTTCTAGGTATCACTTCCATTTAAAATCTGCTTGTAAATGCAACTTTTCTTCAGAGAATTCTAGCATAAAGAATATAAAACTAAACATCAACTAATAATCAGGAAATAGATACATGTTCACTTTAAAGCAAATTTAGATGGAAAGAATGTTAAAATGTTACATTTATATTATTTCAGTTAAAACCAAATTGAAGAACTCTGTCAGATGAAATCCCACCAGTAAAARTAAAATAAAAATCAATCAAACAAATAAAAAGCTCTAACTGACTTATAGCAACAAGAAAGTCCTGGATGGCTGATCTTATTTGGGGAACCTGCATATATTTGCTAATAATTTTAGCAAAGAATTCTACACCAAAAATTTTATATTAGGATCTTTTGTTATCATGACACTAACTATGATTAAGTCACATACCAGCCCAGGTTTTCCACATGTAGAAATGCTCAATGTGTACACAGTGTGAGATGCTTCTGGGGCATACTGGATCTAATTTTCAGGTGCACTTCAACTAAAGTCTACCTATGCAGTAAGTCTAACATTTCCAAGAAGTATCATATTTCCTGTATGTGAATAATATAGCTGACTGGAGTGCAATTGTAGAGTGTTGTCATCAGTGGCACAGAGTCTAGCTGGAGGCCTGTGGCTAGTAGAGTTCCCCAGGGCTCAGTACTGGCTCCCATCTTGTTCAACCTCCTGAGGTTCAACAGGGGCAAGTGCAGAGTCCTGCACCAGGGGAAAAAAACCCTAGGCAGCAGTACAAGCCGGGGGCTGACCTCTTGGAGAGCAGCTCTGCAGAGAAGGACCTTGGAGTGCTGGTGGATGACAAGGCTGACCATAAGCCAACAATGTGCCCTTGTGGCCAAGAAAGCCTATGGTATTCTGGAGTGCATTAGGAAGACTTTTGCCAACAGGTGGAGGCAGGTGATCCTGCCCCTCTCCTCAGCCCTAGGGAGGCCTCATCTCGAGTACTGCATCCAGTTGTGGGCTCCCCAGGACAAGAGAGATATGGAGCTACTGGAGAGAGTCCTGTGTAGGGCTATGAAGATGATGACAGGGCTGGAGCATCTGCACTCTGGGTAAYGGCTGTGAGAGCTGGGCCTGTTTAGGCTGGGGAGGAGAAGACTGAGGGGGGATCTTATCAATGTGCGTAAGTACCTTAAGGGAGGGTGTGAAGAGGATGGGGACAAACTCTTTTCAGTTGTCCCATGTGACAGGACAAGAGGCAATGGGTGGAAATTGAAGCACAGGAAGTTCCGCCTGAATGTGAGGGGGAATTTCTTCCCTGTGAGAGCAACAGAGCACTGGACCAGGTTGCCCAGGGAAGTTTGTGGAGTCTCCTTCTCTGGAGATCTTCAAGGCCTGCCTGGATGCAACCCTGTTTACCATGCTGCAGGTGCCCCTGCTTGAGCAGTGGCGGTTGGACTAGATGATCTCCAGAGGTCCCTTCCAACCTTACCTTACCAATTTTGTGATATACGGATCTCAAAGTTTGTCACACAGTCAGAGGTGAGGGGAAGAAGTACTACTAAGTGGCTTCCTCAGAGTTTCAGACAACCAGAAATCTCTTACCCAGACTAACTACTAACTACATGTATACTGCTACTGTTTGCAAAGTGACATATGAGCATCAGTTCTAATTTCTATTTCTCAATTTTGTCTCTAGAGAACAGAAGCTTTTCCATAGAATATTAATTGCACTCCAGTTCAACACTGCAGTTGAACACTTCTGACACAAGAAAAATGTCATACTAAGATAGGTCTTTTGATGTGGTGAATTACCAGTTACTTCATACATGACTGAACAGCTTACATAAGTGAGAGTGAAGATCTATCTCAGTTCTGCAATTCTCTCTCTCAATAAATGTGGGCATTAGGCTCCCTCTTTCCAGAAGGAGAGACATAAGCCTTGCTCTTGTCTGATTGTGATGAAAATTGTTTCTAAGTCTTAGCCTTCATGAGTGCTACAGGAAGGAAACTACTGTCTTCCGTTGATGTTAACATGCATACAGTGGCTTAAAGGATGGCTCTTGTCATTTCCTTTTGAGCACAGTACCACCAGTCATGCTAACAACGATTTCAACTGGTTTGTGCTTGCGTTAGATGGTACCGCACTCTAATCTCCAAATATGCTCCATTTTAAAGGTCATGTGGTTGCACTGATTTCTTTCACATCCCCTGGGCATATTCTACCTTCTCCATGATAACAGTTCCAATTTCCACTTTCTAAAAGATAGATGACCATTCAAACATAAGTCATTCACAAGTACCAAGATGGAACAATATTTGGAAGCCCAATCTCTATTATGTGCTCTAGGGTTCCTAACAGACCATCAAGTACTTTTAGATATTCAAAATGTGTGTTCTTGGGTTTTCAGTTTTGTTTTGGTTTATACAGTTCTGAAATCTTTGCTTACTCAAACTGCTGACTCATGTCTCTTATAGATAGGGTCTGAGTTATGGGATCCTTGAGGTATTACACCTGTTTGTTTCTCCTGTTTTGCAAATTCAGCAGAACAGCCAGTCTTTCAGCAGATCAGGYAGAGCTCCACTGGAGAATAGCCACCTCTTTGATCGTCGGGCTTCTCAGACATCCTGTGTCAGAGAGCTTACCTGTATTGTTATGTTCTTAAAATCCTTTGAGTGCACCCTCAGCTCTTTTCCTTTTCTTCACCCTTTTCTCCTGCAAACTTTATGTATTCATTCCTGTAAAGTTTGGGGTTTGTTTTTATTTATTTTAACTCTTTATCAAGCAAAATGGTCAGAGAAACACTTCTGTGGGTAACTTCCAGGGAGATATTGCCTAGGTTTCAGGCACTGACAAGACTTCAGCACTTYCAGGCATTCTCAGAAATCACATTTTAAATTGTAGGGGATTTTAAGTACAAAAACTGTAGGACTTCAGTCAGCAGAACTAAGGAATTGATGTTCTAAATTTGGGACTAAATTCTGTCAAGGTCTCACTGATAAGTGAAAGGAGTCACACACCTTTTGCATAACTATCRCATAAGCTAAAAATTAGACAATTATGTGTTAAAGGAACACAAGATACTAAATTCCTTTATACTCCACTAACATCCATGTGAAGGGCAGAAACCTGTCTGTCTGAAATTCAATAGAAGTGCTCAAGGAAGCCCGGTTTCCACTTTATCAATATTACTTTAAAATGACAAATCAAGCAAAGGAATAAACTTCAGACTCTCTTTCAGCAGGGGCAGTAAGAACATATGAAAATTCTCTCATATTTCTACTTCTGCTACAGACACCATTACTGTGCTGTTGAGAAGAAACTGTGTACTGGCCTTTGTAGAGAAGTGATAGCCCATACAGAAGATAATCTTCCCCCCAAAATTGAACTTTGTGACTTTTTAGTACTACCTGAAGAGAGGTATGTGCAACTGAAGGCTATTGTTTGTTTTACTTGCTTTTGTAGAGAAAGTTTGCTTGTTCATATTTGGGAATCTATTGTTGACATTACAAGAAGTTTGAAAGATTTTTGCAGGGATTTTTTTTTTCCTCCTCTCTTTCTTGAAGCTGAAATATGTTCTGCTACCATTGCTAATATTAGTATCCCTGATGGTACTATGCAGATGAAAATGCCCAGCCCTTCAGACTGGTCTGTTGTTTTGCTATGCAAATTCAGATTAGAATGGCAAAAAATCATTAAAATGAGGGAGAGAGTTTTATTTATTTGCTGTGACTAAAGTACCTCATTACAGTGGAGAAGATTAAATTTCAATTTTGAAAAGGAATCTGTTATAGTTTGGTGACATATGAAGAGGAATACAAAGATCAGAATGTGTTTTTCTTACCCACAGGGAGTAACAGCTTCTGATGAGATAGTCAGTCATGTATTGGTAAGTCCAGAGTGTGAGTGCCAATATTCACTACTATTAAAAGTATCTTAAATTGAATCTAACTGATCTGAGAAGTTTAAGAGAGGCTGAAGAAAGATTAAGGCAATAGAGTTGGGAAAAAATGGCAGCTATACAACGCAGATCAGTTCAGAGACATCAATCCTCTTTCAACAGAATAGCAAATATTAGAACTATTTATGGAGAGCAAGACTCTGTCTTGCTTTATGCGTGCATGTAGTGGACAGATTTGGTGAAAGTATCTTTTGTTATCAGCCAATCATTGCAATCTGTACAGCACTACTGTGTAGTCTTCTCTTTTCCTAGGAGAGCCAGAGGATTTAAAAATCATCAAGGACTGTTTCAGTCATGTATTCCAGCACTTAAAAACTCAGTGAATGCAAARCTATGGCAATATTTACTGTCTTAGTTCGGTTTTGTTAACACGTTGGTAAGTGAAGCTTTGGAATAAATAAACCTTAGAACTGATGGTAGTTTTTTAATGTTGGATCCACTGGCTCATTTGTCAGTRAAGACACTCACTTAGATAACTTGGCAGCTTCCATGAACATTCACAAAAGGGAAGACTATGCAATCATCTGTGTAATTAAGACTAATGATCTTATATTGCAGAAGGACTCTTCTAACCAGTCTGGTAAAGCATAGTTATACTTCTCAGTTTGTTTATATGATGAACATCTGCATAGAATTCAGATACCATTTTTGCCAGGAATTTTTTCTTGAAGGAAGCTAAAATATTTATCAATCTGATCAGTCTATATTCTTTTTGCCCAAGGGATGATATGAAATTGTATCAGCTAGAGTTCTCACATATCCTTATTTAGATGCTAATTTACCAGCTCAGAGAAGTTTAAACAAAGCTTAAATGGGACCTTATATATGAACTTGCTTAAAGTTTACCAATGTTTAAGAGCTTACCTGCTCATAAGGTTCTTTAGAATAAGCCTCTTCTCACAGAAGCAATAGAGAACCAACTTCATTACATAAAAGAGTACTACCTTTGGAGGCTTATGTTTCTTCATTTTTACATTATATAGACTAATGATCATTGTTTGTAGTTTAAGTCACTGAGGAGGTCCTTTTTACACCAAAAAGTGGCTTGATTTTTCATATGTATCTTCTATGAATGAAATCTAAAGAAATACAAATTTGATCTTTCTTCTCTCAGTTAGAGGCAAAAAGGAATAACTTGAACTTCTCCTTCCAAACTTCTTGTGAGTGGTTTCATGAGAAAGGTAGCAAGTTGTTGCATTCAGATAAGCCTCAGGAAGGAATCAATGGGGTAAAACACCACCATTTTGCTGTTGCATCACGCTTTTTCCCCACATCCCTTGAAGTCATTTCTTTCCATCCTGGATCACTACAGTTTTAATAAATAAATAAATACATGCAAAGCTGGTAAAAGCAGTCCACCAAATGCATGGTGGTATACAACTTCCACAACCCTTCTCCACTTTCTTATTAGGAAAAGGAACATGGCAAGTATGCAATGCCTTTATGCCATTCTCACACCTGGAGAGCTTGGAAAATTCTGTGTAAAATCTAAAGCAGAAATTCTCAGTAAAATCTACAGCAGTTAAAAAGCTGGCCCAAACCAGACTACTACATATGCAAAGATTGCTTGAAAATCTTTATTACTGTCTACATACCTAAATAAATGAAGAAACCTCACAGATGCTGCTTCAAACTTCACAGATGGCTGGGTAGGCAAGATCCCAACAGAGAGTGAACTTGGATTCACTTGTATTTGTATATTCTCGTGGCATTGCTAGTAAGCATCTTCCACATTTGAATATAAATGTGATCTCTCTGCACATTTCTTCTACATGTTAAATATTCATTAATGCCAAAGAATGCATATTAATTTGATTTTATTTTTCACAATTACAAAATGTGTATAATAGACACAGCAGATTTCTAAACATCTTTAGAGTTTAGGGACCTCCAGCTCTAAAATCAGAGGTTTTATCAAGAAAAGCAAGGATGACTCTGCATGATTTCTCACTGGCTTAAGCACATAAAATCCTCATGAACTAATACATTTCTGTCTAGGTGTAAAAAGACTACTACCGTAATATAAGACTGAGCAGCAAGCATGTGTGATGTTTCTTTTTAATAATGGACCTTTCCTCTCCCAGAGATCTGTCACTGTGATTACTGTGTAAGATAGGGCAGACCTGCTCCTCTGCTTTGGTATGAGCTTTGCATCTGGTGCAGGGGTTAATGCGAGGACTTAATCAGGGAAGTGAGAGAAAGAAACTCTTGCTTGAAAAGTGCTTTATCTCCCAACAACATGATAATATTCACTAATTCAGCCCACTACTTGGAAAACATCTGTAACTGTGTAGGATTTCAGTACAAAGTGAGGATTCATGAGGTCCCTCAAGTGTAATGTCATTTTAGCAAGTCTAGGTGGATCTTTTCTGATACAAATCAATGCATACAAATGCATTCAATACAATCAGTTAGAAAAAGGAGGGAGATGATTGTGGTGGGAAGTGCAAATATTTACAGCTCCTCATGCCCCATGAACAGAAAAGGAGAATTTCAAGTTTCCACACTTGCTGGAAAATCCCAGGTATCGCTACCCCTAAATCTCTCAGAAGAAGTGATCACAGTTAATTCMATGTTGGACAGAAGCTCTGTGAAACTTTAAGATAGAGGGAACCCAGAGCCTCTCCCGGTATAAATTATTGTAATTCTGRTGACCTAAGATATATTTATTCTTGCTGAGCATTTTATCCTACTCAAAACTTGCTAACTATTACAAAATTTATGCAAAGCAAGGGAAAAAAAAAAACTCACCACAAGCCTTATTTGCTTTATTTTTAATTGCAAAGCAAACATTTCATCAACATGGGAAAATAAGACCCAGTGGAGATTTTCTGCATTATCAGCGCCACGCATCAGCCTGACAATTGGAATAGTCATCACTAGAAAACATGTCATCAAGTAACTTCCGTGATTAGCTATAGTATTTAACTATTTGGTACAGTTTTTTCACATTTTAGAGATATTTCTCTTTTATGTCATCTCTCTGGTTTGCAACAATGAACTCTGTATAGTGGGAATGCAAGGTAGAGACCAGAAGGGAGACAGTGCCTTCCAGAATAGATAAGACAGAACTTTTAATCAGCAGTCTCTGCCATTCCCAGAGAGGCCTGTGCTGACCCGCAAGCATCTCAGTGCCTCTGAGGCTTTGCAGATCATGAAACTATTCAAGCCTTATGAGAAATTAAAAGATTCCATCCTGTCATTCYATCTTGATTCTGACATTCATTTTAAATTACTTTGTCTCTTGTGCCCCATTAAATTGATTTGTTATGCTAAATTTGTGCCAAATAAATAATGAGCTTCCTAATTAGCTTAAGCTGAAGCAAAGCAAGGATGAAATTATATCCAATAATCTTAGTGTCTGGGGCCCTACAAAAAACAAACTGAAAATAACAGAAAATGTGCAACTCCTCAATATACTAGATGCTACCATGTTGATTTCCAGTGCTTTGATGTTGCAGTGAAGTCATTGTTTTGAACTTTTTTGAGAGCACAGACCTTAGTTCTCATTGCAGTAGTCTCACAAACAGCTACAAAACCAAAGAGAAAATTATTCCCACTAGCAAAGGAAAAACACATTTTTGTAAGTATCTCACACCATATACCTGACATACTCCTCTGAATTAATAATTATTATTTTACTTTATTTTTTCTATAAGCAATTTATAACCTAAGTCAGCATGTAGACATAACTTAGGTACACTGACATTTTTTGCCTTCAAGGGGACCTAAGAACCTAATCTAGCTCTGAACTAAGGCCTTGGTCTTCAATACCACTGAAATGCATTGGAAAATTTTATCTAAAAATCAGGAGGGAATTTCTGCCTCCATCTAAATTAATGGCAAACTCTCTGTTGACCACGGTCAATGCAGCTCTTAAGTCACATAAATCAGTTGACAGAGGAAAGAACCAAAACCTTATCTCTAGCATGTCTGTCTACTGTCCTAGGCAAAAGAATACCTCTCATTGCTATATTATTATTATTACAATTGTTACTCTTACTACTACTGTTGCCTTTGTAGTAAATTGCCAAAAAAAATTTTGGTATTTTTACTTGATGATATTTCTAGTTAGAGCTACATGTATGTTGTGCTGCTCTTTCTGAACTTTACTTTTAATGAGAACTTTATAAACAACATAAATTTTTGTTGGTAATTAGAAACGGTCAAAGCAGTACAGATGAAACAGACTAAGGACAACAACATTTAATAACTAACCATAGAACATACCTAATCTATCTGTCATGACTAGTAGTTTCTTCCTGCATAGGAGAAGTCTTATGGAAACACACTATGAAATCCAATTAGACACATATATTAACTCTTTTGGCAAGAAAGAGAAATAGAATCATAGAATCATAGAATCAGTAAGGTTGGAAGGGACCTCTGGAGATCATCTAGTCCAAACTCCCTCCTCAAACAAGGGTACCTGCATCATGTTAGACAGGGTTGCATCCAGGCAGGCCTTGAAGATCTCCAGAGAAGGAGACTCCACAACTTCTTTGGGCAACCTKKTCCAGTGCTCTGTCACTCTCACAGGGAAGAAATTTCTGCTCACGTCCAAGTGGAACTTCCGAAGGTTGGTTTGTGCCCGTTGTTTCTTGTCCTGTCACATGAGACAACTGAAAAAAGTTTGTCCCCATCCCCTTCACACCCTCCCTTAAGGTACTTACGCACATTGATAAGATCCCCCCTCAGTCTTCTCCTCCCCAGCCTAAACAGGCCCAGCTCTCGCAGCCGTTCCTCATAGGACAGATGCTCCAGCCCTGTCATCATCTTCGTAGCCCTACACAGGACTCTCTCCAGTAGCTCCATATCTCTCTTGTCCTGGGGAGCCCACAACTGGATGCAGTACTCGAGATGAGGCCTCCCTAGGGCTGAGGAGAGGGGCAGGATCACCTGCCTCCACCTGTTGGCAAAAGTCTTCCTAATGCACTCCAGGATACCATAGGCTTTCTTGGCCACAAGGGCACATTGTTGGCTTATGGTCAGCCTGTCATTCACCAGCATTCCCAGGTCCTTCTCTGCAGAGCTGCTCTCCAAGAGGTCAGCCCCCGGCTTGTATTGGTGCCTAGAGTTATTTTTCCCCTGGTGCAGGACTCTGCACTTACCCTTGTTGAACCTCAGGAGGTTCCTCTGCACCCAGCTCTCTAGCCTGTCCAGGTCTCTCTGAATGGCAGCACAGCCCTCTGGTGTATCAGCCACTCCTCCCAGCTTGGTAGCACCAGCAAACTTGCTGAGGGGGGCACTCTGTCCCCTCATCCAGGTCACTGATTAATAAGTTGAACAGGATGGGAGCCAGTACTGAGCCCTGGGAGACACCACTAGCCACAGACCTCTAACTAGACTCTACGCCACCAAGACAACCCTCTGAGCTCTGCCTTTCAGCCAGTTCTCAATTCACCTCACTGTCCACTTGTCTAACCCACACTTCCTGAGCTTATCTAGGAGGATGCCATGGGAGACAGTGTTAAAGGCCTTGCTAAAGTCGAGGTACACAACATCCACTGCTCTCCCCTCATCTACCCAGCCAGTCATTCCATCAGTGAAGGCTCTCAGGTTGGTCAAATAGGATTTGTCCCTGGGGAATCCATGCTGGCTACTCTAATCACCTTCTTATCCTCCAGATGCTTGGAGATGACATCCACCTTTCCAGAGATGAAGGTGAGGCTGACCGGCCTACAGTGCCTGGGTCCTCCTTCTTGCCCTTTGTGAAGACTGGAGTGGCACTGGCTTTCTTCCAGTCCTCATTTACCTCTCTTGTTCTCCAGGACCTTCCAAAGATGATGGAAAGTGGCCTGGCAACAACATCCACCAGCTCCCTCGGTACCCGTGGGTGTATCCCATCCAGGCCCATGGATTTGTGGACGTCAGGCTTGCCCAGAAGGTATCTAATCCTATCATCCTCAATCAAAGGAAAGTCTTATCTTCTCTGGACTTTCTCCCTCACATCCAGGCTCCGGGATTTGGGAGGGCTGCCCTTAGCAGTGAAGACTGAAGCAAAGAAGGCATTCAGTAATTCTGCCTTCTCTGTATCCGTTGTCACCAGGGCCCCCACCCCATTCAGTAGCGGGCCCACATTTTCCTTAGTCCTCCTCTTGCACCTGATGTGTTTGAAGAAGCCCTTCTTGTTGTCCTTAACATCCCTTACCAGACTCAATTCCAGCTGGGCCTTAGAATTCCTCACAGCATCTCTACATGCTCTGACTGCATTCCTATAATTCTCCCAAGTAGCCTGTCCCCTCTTCCACAGTCTGTGTATTTTCTTCTTCTGTTTGAATCTGGCCAAGAGCTCCTTGCTCACCCATGCAGGTCCCCTGTCCCTTTTGCTGCACTTCTTACTCATAGAGATGCATTGCTCTTGAGCTTGGAGGAAGGGACGTTTGACACTAGCCATCTGTCCTGGACACCCCTTCCTTCTAGGGTCTTAACCCATGAGATTTCTCCGATTAGGTCTCTGAAGAGCCCAAAGTCCGCTCTTCTGAAGTCCAGGGTTGCAATCCTGCTTGTTGCCTCACTTCTTTCCTGCAGGATCCTGAACTCCACAATCTCATAGTCACTGCAGCCAAAGCTGCCCCCAACTTTCACATCTCTAATCAGTTCCTGTCCAGCAGGACACCCTTCCTCGTAGGCTCCTCCACCATTTGTGACAAGAAGTTATCATCAGTGCATTGCAGGAACCTCCTGGACTGTTTGTGCCTTACTGTGTAGTCCTTACAGCAGATGTCAGGGCAGTTAAAGTMCCCCATGAGAACCAGRGCCTGTGATTGTGAGGCTACTTCCAGCTGTCTATAGAAGGCCTCATCAACTTTCTCTTCCTGGTCAGGTGGCCTGTAGTAGACACCCACAACAGTGTCCCCCATGCCAGCCTGCCCTTTCATCTTCACCCATCAGCTCTCAACTGCCTCCTTTTCCTCCACCCTTAGGCAGGCAGAGCTCAATGCATTCCAGTTGCTCTCTCACAGAAAGAGCAACTCCACCACCTCACCTTCCTGGCCTGTCTTTCCTAAAAAGCACATAGCCATCCGTGGCAGCATTCCAGTCATGTGAGCTATCCCAGTATGTCTCTGTGATTGCAATGAGATCACGGCCCTGTGAGCACACACAGATCTCCAGCTCCTCCTGTTTGTTCCTCATGCTGTGTGCRTTGGTGTACAGGCATTTTGGAGAGGTAGTCACGCCTACAGGTTTCACAGGAAGGGTATAAGGGCGTCCCCCACAGCCATGTCCCAAACGCACATCCCCAGCTGCATGCACCCATTGGAGGCCCCCCAATCCAAGCTGACTACCCTTCTTAGCTAT
The DNA here is from genome assembly GCF_003343005.1 of Rhea americana. Classification (NCBI taxonomy): domain Eukaryota; kingdom Metazoa; phylum Chordata; class Aves; order Rheiformes; family Rheidae; genus Rhea; species Rhea americana. Next base: position 113,728 of record NW_028186631.1, on the reverse strand, counting down.
CAGTATTCACTATGAGATAAATAACCACATGGCATAGTTAGTGGCAGAACGAATCACAAAAAATGATTCCTGGAATTATTCTTCCGACCTTGCTAGAAGCTAGTATTTCACTAGTAAAGGTAGTTGATATATTTAAGGAAATATCTTAATTTATTTCACATGAGATGAAGAGAGATGCACAAATTGTTTGCCAAGATAATTCATAGATAATTTAGAATAAGACTATAAGTTTAAGATTCAAGAATTGCCTTACTTGTTGGATGAGTCAGGTGGAAAGGATATCTGTTGCCCATCATACTGAGGCTTGATGCCTTGAAATATGCAATCCTGTCTAGGAGCTGATCCTCAGTAAAACCTACCTGAGGCTGTTTAATGTTATGGCGTTAAAGAAGTTCTTTTAAAAATATGTCCCTTACAGATGGCAACTAACATTAACAGGACATTGAAATATACAGATCCATTATCTGTTTTGTGCAAATGGAAAAATTCTACAGAGCATCATCACAACAGAGGGCATGTAATGGCAAACTGTAAAAAGTTTGTGACCATGAGGCAGGCAAGTGAGAGTTGGATACTGGTGAGGAAAGACACTCAAGATTCATAATGGATTAAACAGAATGGATTTAATAAAGGGCTTACCTTCCAAGCTGCACAGGGAGCTGCAGGAACAGCTTCAGGGGAGTCAGTGGGAGGCTGCTGGACAGACGAGTCGGATTCACAGGCAGGACTCAACTCATTGCATTCTRAGGACTCCTTAAGCTTACTAGAACTATTTCCTTATCTCAGGTATGCTACYTTTGAGAAACTACTGTCTAGGAAACCACTAGACATTGCCAACAAAACAGAATATGCTTGCCTGGCCCTGACGGAAGTTCGGTCCATGTAGTTTCACATGTTGGGCCTGCTACGATGTATTTTGCCAGTCACTGACTCCTCGCTGGATCTTCTGCAGCTGTTCTCACTACAGGATTAATGTCATAACACAAAGAAGTTCTCAGAGGAGCTAATTTCTCTAATGAATTTGTTATTTATCACACACAAAAAAAAATGCAACCAGATGATTAGATGATCAAATCAGTGTTCTCAGAACAAAAACTTACGAGGTCTCCTCAGCAAAAAGGAATTATCTTGCAATAATGACATATATACAACAGGTGATGTTAAGAAATGAAAACATTCCAGAACATTGACTAAGGTTTTGTGTTCAGTTGAAGAAAGAGAAACTTTGAATCCATACAAAGTAATCCATGTCAACTCGCACATGTGAGTAAGTTTGCTGTAATATCAGTAAATAATGTGATTCATTAAAAAAAAAAAGTACTATTTACAAGTAGATGCTAACTCATATAGGCCTCTTTTTTTAAACAGCCTGGAGTAGGACGACTGCACTTTTTACACAGAATTTGGTCAGTCATGTCAGAGTTTGAATTACATTTGAATTTTATTTTTCAGGATATAATTTGGACAAAGACTGGATATAGGGAAGAAGAGATGCAATAGAAAAGTTATTGATGGTTGCAAAATCAAGCACACAGAGTATGTCAGAATAAGGTAGTCTGCTAAGATTTAATTCCCTGGCGTACAGAGGTATTTGACCCATAGGTAAGGGTTGCATAATAAGATAAATGACTATAGTTGTAATACAGAAGTTCTTCATTTAGACAATTAAAAATTGCCCTGTGGAGTTGAATCTTAATCTTGGTATCTACCTCAGAATTCCTGGCAACAGTAGACTAGCTGTTTCTACTAATTACAGATCTCTAACTGTATGATGTCCTTTCCAAGTGTCTGACTTAAGAACAAGTGAATATGCAGAGGAGCTGCAGGAGAAAGTGAATACACGGAAGAGCTGCTCTTTGACATCTTCATGTAAATATATGACAGGAAACCACTTTGTTTCACCAAACCTTTTAGCTGCACTATTCTGCTAGTTCCTCTGGACATCACCTTTCCATCAATGAGACATGCATAAATAATCCTTTTAATTCACTGAAATAGACAAAGTTTACATTTAAAAAGGCACTCAGACACAGTGATCAACTTCTTGAAAACACATATGAAGAAATTAATTAGTCTATCTTCACAGCAAGGCTTGAGGAATGTGTAGTAAAGAGCGAAACAACTGCTCATAGACCTAAACACTAAATGGTGCATGGGTCATTTGGAAGAAAACAAGTGTGCATGTAATTCCAGTTTCAGAAGATGTAAGCTAAGGGCTGAATTGATATTGGAAATATAATTCTAACACTTTCTAACTTTTAAATGTTTTGCTTTGTAAACCCAAATTATATATCTATATTCTTTATCACCAGGGTACAATGAATTCATTTTTTAAAAAATTTAAAGAAAGCCATTATTCAGTGGCTACTCTTCTTGGGATCTAAAACTATCTTCCTCTCAGGTCAGATTCATGAAACACTTCATATTCATTATAAATAATCTCAAAACACTTAATGGCAACATCAGGATGGCTAAGTACAAAATCACTTTTCCTCAGTTCAAGAGGGGTGAGTTTTGTTAAGAAAACATTGTAAATGTTCCTGCTTTCCCAGCAAGGAGTGGTACTTCTTTTGTGAATGTATGGAGACTTCCACCGGCACAAAGATGCCTTTGGAAGCATGACGTCTCATGCCCAGGGTCATATTCTGGAACAAAATGCTATAAAACTAGCTACATTGTAGAAATTTGAAGGTATTTTTGTCTGAGACACAGTTCATATTAGGATGTATTAGCTGATGATGAAAGACACTTCATTCTATTTTTAAAGGTAGATTCATCTTTCTTTCCCTTTCCAGTTTTTTCAGTAGAAGCAAGCAACACAAAAGCTTCATTTTCAATATCTAGAAATGAAATACATGCTTTGTAGAAGTTGTGTGCAAAGCAAGGTTACTGACATGTTTTTGTTTTGTTGCAATTTTCCTCAGCAGCACAGATCTTGGCAAGAATAGGGGCTCATTTTTTTGGAGTCTAGCTAAATTTTAATAACAAAAGGCATGCAGAACTTAACTCAGGTATTTCCCCTGCCCCAACCCCCTTATTTGTTAAAAAATTACCATCATCAGCAAAACATTTGGCTTCATTTTCTCTAAGAAATAAACTACAGAAAAATCTTACTTACGAAGTATAGCAGGGGGAAAAAGTCCTCTGTAGTTAGAGCCTTGAAATTTCTTTCATTAGCTTCATCAGTTTGGAAAACGTCCTTGTATCAGGAAAGATGTGATGTCTGAAAGGACTGGTTTTAGGTTAAGGTTCAAAAAAAAGAAGACTCAGACCTGCGGGCTCTGAGGGTTGCAGAGACACAGTGTATATTGAGAAAGAATAATAGTTTATTGGAATCTTGGCACTGAATAAAGCTCACAGTAGAAGTCAAATATCTAGAATAGGATAACTGGTCACTTTCTGGAAGGTGATAGGAGTCTCTTTTGCAAGAGTCTTTCAGCCATGTCTTCAGCAGGGTTGGGTGAGTCTCCTGAAACTACTTCATTGCTTAGTTCCCATAACCTAGTGGCCATGGTCCTATGTGATCACTCCAGCATCTGCTGGAGGATATGGATTATCTTAACTAGATACAAAACATTACTTAAATATCTTAACTGTGTATGAAAGACTGTGCTACATGGCCATTTATGCATCTTCAGTAACAGTTTCACAGGATGAAAGTGGCATGCCAAGTGAGAATTTTACACTTAAGAAAAACAAAGGCTTGGCCCAAACAAGTCAGTGAAAAGTCTTCCCTAATTTGGATTGGTCTTGGGTCAGGCCTTGAGAGGCCCCCTTTTCCTGGGATGTGAGAAAGATACTGCTGTTTTCTTTCTGTTTGTTTATGTCTTCTTATCACCTCGCTTTTCACTTTAAAGTTCTCTTTTAAAGACCTCTAACATAGCATCTGCAGCATACATATATTCAAACTAGACAATGTTACTAAGAATATATGTTTTCTGTTTTAAAATTACCACCATTTCACCTTAAAGAGGCCTCTCAGGGTTGCAAGCTGTCAGTAAGGAGTTGCAACTCAACTCATAAATCAGCACAGAAATTAATAACAGTACATAGTATGAGAGCTGATACGAGTGAAGCATGTATAGAAATCTCTGTGCAGAGTAAACAGAAGAAAATGCAGAACAAAGAGTTAAAAGAGCCTGGGATTCATATTCCACTCCAAAGATGCTACTCTGAGGACGCAGCTTCCAGCACAAAAATAAARGACAATGTTGTTTATGTCAGGCCAGCATTCTTGATGACCCCACAGTCCAGATGACTCTTTGGCTGAAAACTTGAAATTCTTACACCAGCGGTTGACAAAATGCCTGTAGTGTCTCGCATCTCTCTCTCTTTTTCCTTTAGAGCAAGAGAAATCTATGGTTCCTAAGGGATGTGAAAGATCTGTTCCAAACTAGTTTGTTGTTACCATTCAAGAGGAACCCAAGAGATGGAGCAAGTATCACTTGCCCTCCGGCTTCACAGGAGTATCTGATCAAACAACTTGAACTCCTAATATCCTGGAATGTGTGAGAGTATGAGTGGATAAAATCAAACTGCTTAAAGATCTTGCATAATAAAATCAGCTTCTCTTGCCATAAGAAATTGCACAGAATTTTGTTAAACTGATTTCCTACACAGTAATCTGACTTCTCATGTTCTCTTCCTACCTCATCTTGCTAGATGAATATCACTTTTCCTAAGATGCTTTCCAGATTGTACATTAAGCCCAGCTGTCAGTTACCTGCAGAACTCATAGCATTATATACAAACACGACAGTCTGAGCTTGAATTACTCTTGTCACTTCTCCTCTACTCCTTTATGAGTTTGCCCTGAGGTTCTGAACCCAACAAATAAAATCAGTTTTATAGCTGTTTGTGATAATGTAAAATTGTATTACTTACAGGTCATCCACTGTGTGAGCGATGAAAGGAACAGGCAGTTTGAAAGTAGCAGTTCCAGCTACCTGCTTCTTAATGCTCAGTGTTGCCTCACATGCTGCCTTAGCTCAGTTTTAACCAAGAACAGATTTCCACAGGGGTGCTAACGGGGTGGAAGATTCCCCTCTTTTCTGGCCTCCTTGTGTCACTTTTGACATGGTCGTCACATACCTGCACAGCCTCCCACATTAAATTTTTGGCGGCAAAATGTAATGGATCTGGGCAATCCATGATGCTCTTGTCATTCCCATTTCCGAAATTTACCATTCATTCCCTTTTGCACCTCAACTGAAAAGATTTTTTCCCACCCAAGATGAAGGAATTTTCTCTCTCACTCCATTTATGGAGTCTGCACATGTGGAGGGGAAGGGCTGGTGTTTTGCACTGGAGTCAGTTTCACTCTTGCCGAACCCTTTATCATAGAGTCAGCTATTCTATGCGTTACTCACAAGAGCAGTCATTTTGCTTCTCTTTTTCCTAGTGGTTCTTTCTATTTTGTATCTTCCCAGAATGTAATCTGTTCCTTATTAACCCATGTCCCACAAGGCAACCAGAATTATTTTCTATAGAATAAATACTCTTTTTAGACCTCTCTCCAAATCATGTATCTCTTCTTCTCCTTCTGCATGTGTGCCCAGAGGTTTCTTTTCTCACATTCTCTTTCCCTTCACCTCAGTTAGAGAAAATACAAGGCTATCTCTTCTTGAAATCTTGTAGTCTTATTGTTATGCAAATGATACCACACTCAAAGAATCTAATAGCCTACTTAAAAATTGTTATGTTTAGAAAAACCTCAAAAAATATCATAGTTCATACATTTTAAACAATTATGATCACTTTCGATTTAAATGGATTTTATTTTCCTTAAATATTCCATTCCAAACATTTCAGCCCTGATATGCACACCAGGAAATTCCCAAGTTGTCTAAAGTCAAAGTAAAGTAGAACAACACTCTTGATAGAGATCTCCTCTCAGATCAGGACTGCTGTTGCTTTAAATCCAGTTGCTTTAGCTCTGATAGCCTTAGCTGTCTATAATGATAGAAAGAGCAAAGGCTGAAAGAAGGGGGAAGGGGGCAGGGAATCTGAAAAGAAGCTAATGCCTGTAAAGCCTGTCAAGAGCTTCAAATTGCCAATGCTCATCTCTAAATTAGCYTACTGGAATAAACAGATAATTGTCTCAAATGGATCTAGTGAGGCTCCTCCTTAAACCAACTCTCACATGAAATAGGAATAATCTTTTCAGAAAGTGTTCAGACACATCTTTAAAAGGAAAAATGATAACAATTCCAGTTAGGACTGTGAAATTAGCATTCAGACATACCTCAGATTCCTTTTACAGATGCTGCACTTTTCTTTGTCACCCCTCACCACTCCTGATCTCCTTCGCTCCAGCACCCTCTTTCCTATTTGCACTGGAGAAGAATGGCCTCACTCCACAAGGATTTCCTGCTCTTTCACCGGCTGTTGCTGCCTCTATTCTCTTCTGCCCAGTTAAAATCCTCCAGGAGGGGATATTATTAACCCACCTACTTTCTCCTCCAGCTCCTCATCTTGTCTGCTGCTCAATGACATTTGAGAAAGGGACACTGAGAAGCCATCTGGGTAACAAAATGAATTGTTTGTCTTCTCATAGCTTTTGAGAGAATGCAAGCTAGTGCCTGGACAGTTGACTCTAAATTTGCCATGTTATTTCTCCGCTATTTTTTGTTATATCTTCTCATATTTGAATTAGTCATTCTAGGTAGGGATGTTCTCGTGCTTTCTGCTTGCCACTTACTAGGCATCACTCTCTGACGCTGTATGAATTAATAATGATGTCATTTTAAATTTTTCATGTTCATCCTCTACACAAGTCATTCTCTGGAGTGATGTTATACATTTCAAAGAAGTATATTTAGGTACTTTTCTCAAAAGTGTTCATTTTAACTATTTCAGAATAAAATGAATCACACGAGGAAAACGCAAATAATTATACTTGATCAGCTGAACACTTAGAGATTAACTGAAATGTATACATGCTGGAATGCTGAGTAGACTTGATAAGCTGCAGTGTTTCCAACACCCATATAGAGGAGGTAGGTAGGTACAGGTCCTACCTTTCTGAAAACCAGGCATGGTAACTAGGTGCTGGCAAAGACAATCCATGCTTGGCACCCAAAATACACAATGACAGCATACTTTGTATGTTGTGTTGTGTTTTACTGACTACCCCAAATAATTGATAATGTTAATAAAATGTTGCTTAATATTACCCAGCACACACCATGAGCCATGTCCTCAAGTTGTTCATTCAGCAGGACTTCTAAGAGTCAAGAAGTGATATATTGATATACACCAGGACTGAGCAGATTAACTCTYTGTTAGCTGGATGAATTGGTGATTTTGTATGGAGAAGAAACAGCAATAGATGTTTGTAGAATTTATCAGCTTACCAAAATCTAGAATGCTACTGAGAGAAAGACATTTTGATTTTTTTTTTTTTTTTTGGGGGGGGGAGGGGGCACTGCAACAGAAACAATAATGGCAATATCAATAAGAGAAGCCAAGTGATTAATTTAGCATAATATGCTTTGATAAGATTTTATCATTTATCCTTTTAGTTTTATGTCTTTAATTAACTTTTCATTCTAAATCTGTTCAAAGGTCAAAAATGTGGCCTGGATCTGGGCAGTGAAGAAGGTAGAGGTGAAGGCATTCAAGCAGTTATTGGGGATATGTATGAGAAAAGGGATATATATGACAAAAAAGGAAATGAAAACATCCCAGTCAACTGTGGGTATGAAAGCCACACACACTTTGCCTCAAATCAGGAGAAGTATCACTCTCTAACAAACCTCAGAACTGCAGTCTGTCAGGCCTGCATCTGCAGGTAGAGCAGGAAAGAGCCTTTGTATATAAATGGGACCTGACATATCTTGTAGAGCTGGATGATTGATAGCTCTTACAACTTAGAAGAGGTAGGGAGAAAGAGTGAAATATTCCACAGACCTTCTGAGGTTATTTTCAAGCAAATCATTCTCCTGTGTCAGGGTGAGCACAGCTGGTTCGTTTCAGCAACCATTGCAACATGGGGTGGAAATTACCTGTGGTAGGACATAGTTACCTGATGCACAGATACAGCTACCTTTCCTTAAGCRGCAACAGAGTGACAGAAGCCCTCTCCAGCGTGTTCAATAGCAGGAGTGTTTCCTGCAGGCAATACTGGCAGAGAAACAGAGAGTAGCCTCAGCTTCTTCCAAAAAACAGAGACAGTGTGAAGAAAGGACTCTGAATCAGAGAAACCATGACTCAGACTGGAATACTTAAAGCTCTGTTTCAAACATCTGTGAGGCATGCAGAGGTCTGGATGATCTGGAGGGAGAAAGGGGGCGAGGAGTCCTTCTGTGGGGAACAGGAAAGGGAAAGGGCTGCAAGACATGGTGCAGATGACAGGCATTTGCTGGTGAGATAGTGTTGAGCTATTAGCAGCAGTTGTTGTCCCAGAATAGAAAGGAGATAAAAACTACTTGGCTATAAAGGTAATTGTCATCTGAGGGTCATCCTGAACCAGTAGTGCCTCCTCCAGCTTAACAAGAGCTTCCAGCTCCTCATTTTTCTGATTTCAATTACCCTGCCCTGAAAAGTAGACTGCAACAACAGAACAGTGTGAGACTGTGTGCAGTGGGAAGCAGTGCATGGAAGTACAGTGTATCACTCCCTTGAATTCAGAGAAAAAAAAAAATCACATCAGCCCTTTTGAAAGATAAATTACAGAATCTTTCCAGCTACTACAAAATCATATAATAGATCATTCAAGAAAATATACCCATTAAGAAGATCTGTTATATGTAGTCACCTTTAAAGTCATCAAATGGTATGCTAAGGTTACGGCCAAATAGTCTGGGCCTTTGAACTGGCCTCTTTGTAATCCTCTTTGTTTTTGCTTAATGTCCCCTTAAATATGCTTTGTTTTTTCTCCAAAAAAATATTTATTTGGGGAGAAAATATTTGGTCGATGTATTTGTTTAAATGGTAAGTTTGCTTGTTTTTACAACCTATTAGATTTATAAACTTGCTTTTGTCTATTTMATTTATTTATAATACAGTAGATCATTTGGGAATAGCTGCTTTGCAGCTTTTCAGCAGCACAATCTACTCAGGAGAATTTGTAATGTTCACATCAGAGGTCAGAAAAATTTATAATATGGTAAGCCAACCAGAAAATGTGTTTCAACAACAAAGATTTCTTACAAGGCTTCTCTTTCGGTTAAAGAGGATTACAGATTTCCGTCACATTATGATATGATGTCTCTGGGAAAGGGATGAGGCAGCTGTTACAGGGAGAAAACAATAGGAAAACAGGGTTATAAGGGTAGATTTTGATGAGATAATATCATACTTTATTTGAATGTATTCTGTTTCTTCCTGCACTGCAGCTCTACTCTTTGCTCCTACACTGGCTGGACTGCTGTATTTTGAGAAAGCATAAACAGAATTAAACATTTAAGATTGTTAAGGTGAAAATTTAGCAAGTATGATTAGGTATTACAAAGAGACTAGCACATAATGTTACAATGAAATAAACTGAATATATTCAGTGAATGTAGCATTTGCCATAAGGTATTTTATTCAGTGGTAAGGATACTGCAGATTTCTTGTAAACAAATTCTGTCAGCTATCAGAATAGCCAGCACCGCTTATATAATCCTTCCCAAATTATGGCTGAAAAACATACTCAAATTAAGGTTTCAGGGAAACGTTTATATTACTATACTTCAGTACACATAAAACACAAGCTTCTCTGGCTTCTTTCCACAGAGTTTTCCAGCTTTTACCCTGATTGCAACATGTTGTGCATCTCACCTGGATTCTTCAGAGCTAGGTATGAATGGCAGTATCCATGAATTGTTTTGTTTTTTCTTTGTTTTTTAATACTCAAATTAATGTTCTTGGAATCACTGTACTGAATAGAATGACTTAACATTGGGTAGGTCCCAGCAGCCAGCAAAATAAAAGGGGAAGAAAGGGGAGAGAAAGGGAGGGGAGGGGAGGGGAGGAGAGGGATGGAGGGAGGGAGGGAAGGGGGAAGGGGAAGGGCAGGGGGAAAGGGAAGGGGAAAGGAAAAGGGGAAAGGAAAAGGGGAAAGGGAAAGGGAAAGGGAGGGGAAAGGGAAGGGGAGTCTCAAGAGTTTAAACTGTGCAGTTACACAACATAAAAATTGCCCTGGACTCATGCGTTGCACACTAAACATGATTGCACATAAAACCTGAATAAGAAATTACCTGGAATTACACTCTCCCTCCCCCAGCCACATGCCTTGAAGAGTAACTTGAGACGACTCCTTTTTTTTTTTTAGATTACTGCCAATGTAGTTCAAAGGCAATTGGATTTATTGCAAAACTGACCATGAAGCACTCAGTAACCCACTCTTTTTCTTTTCCAGACTAAACAAGCTGAAAATAATTGTTTCCACAAGGTAAGAGTGTGGAAGACTCTTTCAYAGAGTCTCAGAATTACTTTTATTCTTGATTTTATTTATGTTTCTTCTGTCTCTTGCATTCCTCTACTGAAATTTAATCACTTAGACTATTTTCCATAAAGCGATTCTATCCAATAGAATTGAGGACAATATTCTGTATCATGACTAATGATTTTATCAGTCTTGAACCAAAATGTTAAAGACTGGATAGCAAAGCATGAGGGATGAATCCATTACCTACCAGATAGCTTTAGAGGGGTCAGTTCACTCTCAGTGTTCTGTCTGTAAAATGAGAACAAAAACATAGTCTTACTAGGATAAAATCTGGATTTTTGAAATAATTTCTGAAAACTGTGCCCTTTTCAGATATTCAAGGCTGACAAACAATGAACAGAGGCATTCAAAACAACCAAAAAAAAAAAAGATTATTTACTTGGACAATAAACCTCAAAAAAGAGCTGATTGACTGAGTCAGTATTTGTCCAGACCTACACCACTGAAGTCAGTAGCAGTTCTACCATAGCTTCATTAATAATGAGAAGATAATCTTGAGATGATGTTCCTCATAAGAACAGCAGCCTACTGTTGAGATCTTCACATGGTTCTTGATAGCACACTGACAATTTTATTATGAAAAGTATTGCTGCAACACTGTTTTGRACACACATCCCCTTAAATTTGTGAAAGTTCTATCCCTTTTCAGGCTTTGAAATAAATGTTTTTAAACATGAGAGAAGGATGCCAGGCTGGCATTGCCCACAGTAGAAGTAATGTCATCCTCTTCTACTTGGGCTGTGCCAGTCTGAATTAACCCAGTTTTCCAACCCATGTACCTTTACTAGGGCCAATTCACCAGGCAGTGAAACACAATGTAGACACACCTGAGCAAGCTAGATTGCTGAAGAGGAAAGTATGGCCAAGTTGGGCATACCTGCTTCCAGGGGGAGTGAGGTGGCTGCACCTCTCCACACCAGGTGTGCTAACAATGCAACAAGTGTGATTTTCTGGGGAGAGGAAAAGCACTGCTCCTGTGAAACACTCTGTAGTCTACTCACTGACAGCTGTATTTGTCAGATCTAACCAAAGTCACTCTCCACCATGAGATACAATCATGCTTGACTTCTCTTGCAGAAAAGCTATAAAAATCTAATGGGGAAGCCTGAGGAAGGGTGACAGCACTGTTAACACAGTTTAATCGCATGAAATTTTACCTTCCAGGCCCCACATGCCTTTTCACACCATGGTTACGCTGACTCATCAGAAGCAAGGTTTAAATAAACATACAGCTTTATATATGTAACTTTATATTCTCTATGTTGTGTATGTTTGCATAAAACTACTGTTAGTAAAAAATGCAACCACCTTCCTACATGGAGAGGTGCAGCACGTCTGATTTCTATTCAGAGAAAATACCCATAGACACAGAGCAAACAATATCCCTTCCTGTTAGCAGTTTTGAAAATATCATTGCTTTGCTTTTCAGATACCTGTTCGTCACAGCAGTACTGACCTGTAATTTCAAGTGATAAAACTAATACGGAAAGCAAGGTACAGTGAATACAGCTGAAACACTGCAATAGTGTGCCCTTTCCCCAAGCCCATCACTCACTCTCGATGTCTTTCTCCTGCTCTCCATGTCTTTCTGGAGTGGGGCTCCCTAGTCTTTCCTGTAGGATCCCCCATGCAAGGTTCCATCTGACTCAAGCACTGCCTAAAGGAGCTGCATTATCATTTTTCTTTGGCAAGACTGAGGCAGGTTTAGAACATCTGCTGTATTACCTACATTGCTGGTTTCCAGCTTGTGTCACCTGGATTTTGTAAATTAAAGACTGTGGCAACATGACTATTAAATGATGCAGCCACACCAAAAGCTTCTGGAGAATTAGGAAATAAGGTTAAGATTAAGGAAGTGAGAGGGCAAAATATGTGCAGTTTGCTGTAGGGTTTATATGAGCACTTTTTTAAGGGGTCTGATGTGAAATCCAGGGAAACCAATGCAAAAGAATAAGATGAGTAGTCTCTTCATATTCTCACTTTAAAGAGAGGGAGTACTGGAGCCCTGTAGAAGCAAGAGTCTGTTTTTTAACTGGTTCATACTGCACTATGGCAGAGCGAAAGGATTATTTGCCTGATTCTAATCCTGAGAATAGCTGAAGAGGTGAACAAAGGAAATGACAATGTAAAAGGGAGTGTGGCTTTACAACTTACCTGATAGAAAGCAAGCTGCTAAATCAGAAAGGATTGAGCAACTTTCTCAACTCCCTCAGATGAGTGAAAATCAACTGTGTGGTTACATAGGTTGCACCAGCATGGTCACAGTAACACAGCAGCAGCTACATGCCTATGAGCAGTGCCACAGGCATTTCCAAAGCAAGTGGTCCAAGTGACCAGAGAAGGGTGGCAGGCCTTCAAGCCCCACCCAAAAGTGGCAGTTGTTTGCTCTCCAGCTTGAACCAGAGTCTGTGCAACAAGTTATACAGACCTCCAGAGGCCTCTTTTCACCACCATTTCTATGCTTCCTATGATTTTATAAATAAGCACTGCGGGCTTTTCTATGAAGAAGACTGATGGAGCATAATAAAATTCTCATCTAACCTCCTGATATCAGATATGAAATACAATGCCTATTTAGCATAACTTACTTAAATAACTTACCATTAACTTGTGTAGTAAACATAACTTAGCGTATCTACAAGCAATGTTACCATTCCCTCCCAACTGCACTTAGCCAAAATCTATTAAACCCAACTATGTCAATTTCTTTTGCCAATAGTTTTCCAGAAGTAAAAAAGTGACTTGTGTGGTGATTCCCCTTGAATAGATACTTCTGGTGATATGATCTGTTCACCAGGAAGTGAAGGAATACCTTCTAAAAATTGAAAATTATTTCTACAGTTAAACCACGTTTCACAGAATAGTTGAGGTTGGAAGGGACCTCTAGAGATACCTAGTCCAACCCCCCTGCTCAAGCAGGGTCGCCTAGAGCACGTTAGACAGGGTTGTGTCCAGGCAGGCTTTGAATATCTCCGGAGAAGGAACAACAAGGACCCCCCTCCCTTGCTGAATCCTGGGCTTGAACCAAGGACCTTTAGATCTTCAGTCTAACACTCTCCCAGCTGACCTAGGTTGAGTGCTCTCTCAGTGCATAATTTAATATCAGCATCTGCTAACTTTTCATCTTCTTAGCCTCTTCCACTGCATTGAAGTTACATTATAATCTTTACTCCAGTGAAACAACATTTTAAAGCATAATCTTTATCTTTTTAATATTTCATACTGGATATTTTATATTCTCTGTGTTTGAATAGAATGAACTTGAAAATTTTCAGATTAATGTATTCTTTCTGATTGACAGTAGCTATGATAATAATTGAAGATTGATAATATGAATAAAAAATCCAATATCAATTCCTAATAATCTCACAGAAAGACTGTAAAAACATTGTAATTCATAGAACTGTAATAATATAATAATTCTCATAATGGCTTGTTGGAGGCAGGCTTGCAGAATCATAAGACGACCCAATATGAGCTAGCAATATGATCCGTTTATTTCAGCAACTTAACCTGCTTATATACCATCRTATGCTGTTCACAYGCTCAAGCATCCWGCTGGCTATATCTAATTGGCTTACTACTATAGTTCACGCCGCAAAGCTCTGTGCTATTGGCTATCCACATATTCACTGTCCCATCTTGCCAACCCCTTCATCCTGTTTTTACACAGCATTCATTCTTACTCCCTCATTACTTGTCCTTCAAGGTGTCTCCAAGGTTACTCCATATCAGCAAGTCAGGGTTGCTCATTTGCACGGCCTGATATCCATGCTCGTCCAGCCAATTCTCTACAATTCCCCTGTTTTTCTTTTGAGCAACCCAAACTTGTTGAAGAGCCTGGGAGAGCATCCGCTTAACACAACTAAAAGTAATACAGAGGAATACACCCACTAAACACAGCACAACTGCTATCCACAATAGTTCTTTGATCAAACTTAACAACCATTGAGGCAAAGGGCCAAACAAACCCTGTAGCCACCCGTCCAAAAGTCCATGCTCTGTCGGGGCCTTGGCTATCTTGCAGGATTATAAAGAGCTGAAGTAAGCAACAAGCTGCTCAAAAGAGGGAATTCTTTTGAAGACAAAAGGCTAAAGAAGAAAAGATAAGCAGGCTCCTGTATTCACTGACAGGATATGCATCCAGAAAAGGAGTCAACCCAGCAGATAAGCAAATGCCTGTAAATCACTGACAGGATATGCAGCAGATAAGCAGATGCCTGTAATCAYTCTCAGAATGTGCACCCAGAAGGGGAGTCAACACAACAGCCAATTAGAAACTGAATAGATGCGCTTGGACAATATTAGGCAACCAATAGAAATGCTTTGCGAGACGCATTGATACATGAGCTTGTTAGAAAAGATATATAAATTAGGTAGGAAAAGGAATAAAGTTGGATTGAACTTGCATCACATTGATGTGTGTGTTCCTTCCCGTGCTTGCCAAGAATGGGCTGCGGCAATGCTCTTGTTGTATTTTCTTCGTATGATCTTGTAGCCGCCGAATCTTCCTGTGGATAGATTCACTGTGATCTGACAGGTTCAAGCAACACATTCCCTCAAAGTCCTCACATCCATGTCCTTGCGCCAATAGTAAAAAATCAATTGCTGCACAATGGGTTATGCTTAGGGATTGACTACAATTGTGAATGCTAAATGGCTTAAAATACTAGATCCCAAAAGTGGGAACTTCTACCAGACACGTCCAAATCTGCTTGTGCCATTGGTATGTGAATTGCATCGGGCTCCTGGCCGGTGATGGCCACCAGCCTATCCCGTCCTTTTCTAATCACTTCCCCTACTTGCTCCAGGCSCGTAACAATACTACRCTTCGGTTGGAGAGGGAGAAATATCCATTCCAAAACCGCTATCACATCTCCCCCTTTTTTCTTTTGCCACTGCATGATGACTGCACACACTGAGGTCGCAGATAACAATACAACAAGCCTATATAGCTCGTCTTCAAACTGACGAGATGCCCATCGTGATGTGACTAAATCCGTTAAGTTCTGTAAACAAGCCTGTTGTGCCACAGACAAACGGACAGGGGTAGCTGGATCCGAGCCCTTTAATAAGGGATGAAGAGCCTCCAGCTCCTCGTTTCGAATGCCTGCTATGGCCCTAACCCATTGTAAATCTCCCATAAGTTTCTGTGCATCCTGTAGAGCGTGGATGGCAGTCGTCAGTGTAACCTTTTGTGGTCTGACCATAGTATCACTAATGTGCCATCCCAAATATTTCCATGGGCTGGTAACCTGTATCTTTTCTGGAGCAACCTGTAATCCTCTGRCCAGTAACRTATCATGCAAATATTTGCTTTGATGGTGTGAAAAGGGAGMAGCCTGGGCTACTAAAATGTCATCCACATAATGATAAATGATTGCTTGCGGCCATGCTTGACGGATGGGCTGCAAGGCGGCCTCTACGAAAAACTGACACATGGTGGGGCTGTTACGCATCCCTTGAGGGAGCACAATCCATTCAAATCTCTGACTCGGAGCGGCCTTATTAAGCGCCGGAAGGGAAAAGGCAAATCGAGGTGTATCATCTGGGTGAAGTGGAATTGTGAAAAAACARTCCTTAAGATCTACAATCAAAATGTGCCATTCACATGGAATCATTGTAGGTGCTGGCAGCCCTGGCTGCAGCGCCCCCATTGGCAGCATTTGCTCGTTTACCTTTCTTAGGTCATGCAACAAATGCCACTTCCCTGATTTCTTTGGAATAACAAATATGGGTGTGTTCCAAGGGCTTGTCGAAGGTTGAATATGCCCGACGCATAACTGTTCAGCAACTAATTCATGCGCCCGTTGCAACCGTTCCTATGTCAGCAGCCACTGCTCCACCCACACTGGTTCATTAGTGAGCCAAGTGAGCTTCAGGGGTGTCAGCTGCTTCACAGCTGCCACTGAGAAAAAACCGAGTCAGGGGTTGCTAAAACAACTCCCCATTGTGTGAGGCACTCCCGTCCCACCAACCCATTGACCCCTTCAGGTAGTGGCAGGATAGTAAGGAATACCCAGGCCCTGCGTTGCTCAAGGATCAGCTCTGCAGGCTGCAAAGTTACCGTGGCTTGAGCTGATTCCCCCACACCCGCAATTGCATCCAGAGACAGACGAACTGGCCAGAGTCTGGGCCAAACCGTGGCCGACATGATCGTAACATCAGCTCCTGTGTCCAACAGCAGGCGGAAGTACCGCTGCTCACCAGCATAATTTACCTGCACCAAGACCGTCGGTCTACGGTTCATATTTAGAGTTAGACAAGCCAGCGGGTCAGTACTTCCAAACCCAGCATTTCCCCACTGGGGCAACTCTTGAAGTTGAGCAGGATTGGTCAATTCTGCCAATAACTGCGGAAATGGGATTATTTGGGCAATTTTACTTCCCCTTGGAATAAAAATGGGAGGAGTTAGAGTATATGCTACTATCCAAACTTCACCCATATAATCAGCATCAAGAACCCCAGGGCATACAATGATGCCCTTCAAGCTGGCCGAGGAGCGACCTAACAAAAGGCCCCCCGCTCGATCAGGCGGCTTGTGCCACCCTGTTGGAATTTTCTGTGGCCTGGTGTCAATCAGGGCGATTTCTACTGCTGTTGCCAGGTCGCATCCCAAGCTCCCAGCAGTGGCTGGAGTCCCCCAACCACCGGAGCCGGAGGAGGGGTTATTGTTGTCTGCGCGCAACCCCCCTTCGCGCTCCGCAAGCCGTTTCCCRACCGCYGACATGCAGCAGAGGCGTGAGTGTTGCTTTGACAGTTCTCACACCACACTTGTGTCTCCCTGCATTGTTTCCGGATGTGGCCCTGTTTCCCACAGCGGAAGCAAGCCCCAAAGCTACGAGGCCTCTTCTGCTGGGCTGGGCCCTGTAAGGCAGCGGCAAGTGCCCGTGTCTGCTGCGCCACTGCTTCCGCAAGCGATTTGCTCTGCTGTTTAACAGCAGCGGCAACCGCCTCAGACACAAACGCAGCTTGCTGCTGGAGGCCAGAATYAGCTACTCTCTCCAGCATCTCAGAGAGCATGGCACTCCTAGGCAAGGTGCTTAGCAACATTTTCGTTTTCGCATTCGCATTCTCAAACGCAAAAGCACGGAACAACTGTTCCTTGACCCCCTCCCCGATCTCGTGAGATGCCTCAATAGACGCCACAAGCTCGTTGATAAAGGAGTCAAAGGGCTCCTGGACTCCTTGACGCAATGTAGCCCAACTGGGTGGCCTCTTTTCCATCGGCACTCTCCACAGTGCGTTTTTAGCTGCTTCGGCAGAGGCGTTGTGGAAATCCGCCGGAAACTGCAGTTGTTGAGCAGTGGCAGCATAAATTCCTTTGCCCATCAGCATATCCAAGGTGACATCTCGCAGGGGATCAGTTTGTGGCCTCGGCGTGTTGACCACCTTGCGACAGCCCTCCTCCCAATATCGTTCCCACAGGAGAAACTGCGCCGGGGTCAACACCAGTTTTGCCACCGAAACACAGTCATCCAGTGTCATGACATTTGATTCAAACAAATATGTAATCATTTGTTGTGACRGCTCTCCATGTAATCCATAGGTAGCGACTGTATTGCGAATTTGCTGCATCAACTTCCACTTGAAGGGGTGATACCTAGCAGTGGCTTGACCACCTGCATTCGTAACAGTCACAGGGAAGGCGGAGGGAGGACAGGCAGCGACGGCCTGCCACTCACCCTCCAAAAGGGCATCGCGGATCACCTCTGACCACGGATGTTGTGTATTCAAGGGCTTTAATTGCACTCCGCCAGAAGAGATGGCAAGCACATCACCCACTTCTCCGGCTTGCAAATTGCTCATGCGCCGAGTAACTTCCTCCAACAGATGGTCTGAAGGCCAAGGCCCCGAGCAGCTCGACCACGGCGGAGGAGGGGGGTCAAGGAAGCGGTCCTCCTCCTCAGTTTCTGCATGCGCACTCCTTACCCCAGCTGTTTTCCCTTCATTATCACTAGTCTCGTTCTCTGGCAGAGGCGGTGCAGAGGGACGGCAACAAGGGCCCCCTTGGCCTTCGTCCAAACGAGAAGTCTGCCCCTCCTGCTCTGCCTGTCTCTGAGCCACTTTTGCCCTTACCTCCACTGCGCTCTCAGCCACAGGAACCTCCATTCCTCCTGCGGAGAACAGGCTCGCAAAAAGCCGTGAGGGAGTAACTGCGGGAGAGGTTTCCGAGGGGCGATCTCCCAGCATTGCCGATGCGGCACATGCGACCCTTTTTTCTGCCTGATATTTCTGCAGGGCATTAATCACTTCCTGCCAGGTAGCACCCAATTCCTTTGCAATTTTGCTACCAGCCAGAGTCTTGTTCCATAGGGTGCTGCCAACCTCCCACCATTCGTCAACACTAAATACCAAGGTGGGGTCGCTTAAATGTCCATGCCCCCTAGCCCACTCACAGAGGGCAAGTAACTTCTTAGTAGAGAYGGGCGCCTCTCGCTTAGCGAGGAATTCCGTCAATAACTGTATTGCCGCTTCTCGTTGCATTTCTATGGCAAGGATCAGCGGTCTTACCAGCACTTGGAGGGCAGCTGCACGAATTCCTCTTTAGTGCGCACACGGCCTTTCCTCCAGCTCTCATAGAAAGCAGGTTCACTTATGTCTTCAGGATCCCTGTTCGGGCACCACTTGTCAGAGGCGGGCTTGCAGAATCATAAGATGACCCAATATGAGCTAGCAATATGATCTGTTTATTTCAGCAACTTAACCTGCTTATATACCATCATATGCTGTTCACATGCTCAAGCATCCAGCTGGCTATATCTAATTGGCTTACTACTATAGTTCACGCCGCAAAGCTCTGTGCTATTGGCTATCCACATATTCACTGTCCCGTCTYGCCAACCCC
Source organism: Rhea americana (assembly GCF_003343005.1). Lineage (NCBI taxonomy): Eukaryota > Metazoa > Chordata > Aves > Rheiformes > Rheidae > Rhea > Rhea americana. The sequence continues at coordinate 94,445 of NW_028186631.1, read as the reverse complement.
TTCATCCTGTTTTTACATAGCATTCATTCTTACTCCCTCATTACTTGTCCTTCAAGGTGTCTCCAAGGTTACTCCATATCAGCAAGTCAGGGTTGCTCATTTGCATGGCCTGATATCCATGCTCGTCCAGCCAATTCTCTACAATGGCTCTCTCTAATATCCTAAATCCAGTAAGAACCAGACTTTAATGTTTCAGATGAAGAAATATTACGTCATAATAAATTACATAATTATATGTACTATTATGAGGAACAAACTAATTCCTCACTTAACCAATGATCAATATATACCTCCATAAATCAAGAACAATAAAAGAATCATAGAACCACAGAATCACACGATCACAGAATTGGTAAGGTTGACCTCTGGAGATCATCTAGTCCAAACTCCCTGCTCAGCAGGGTCACCTGCAGCATGGTAGACAGGATTGCATCCAGGCAGACCTTGAAGATCTCCAGAGAAGGAGACTCCACAAACTTGCTGGGCAACCTCTTTCAGTGCTCCGTCACTCTCACAGGGAAGAAATTCCCCCTAACG
>NW_028186631.1:10253-92553 GCF_003343005.1 Rhea americana | reverse complement strand
ACAGATGCCTGCAGGCAAGACAGAAGAAGGCACTGCAGTGATGGACCACATGTACAATATGTGCTTTGATTTCCCTTTAAGAAGCAGGCACAAGTTTAAGAGAGTAAGCAGGAATTGTCCATCAGGATTTGTGAATGTGACCACTATAAATTAAATTCCTTCATGCAGAAATCCAAAATAGCAAAGCAGACCACTAAATTAGATTTTTAGATAAACTAAAAATCTAAGATTTCTGTATGAAAGGAGAGGGTTTCATGGGGAGAAGAATTCCGCAGTCATAGCTGTGGTCTTACCAAACTRCTTGGGCTGCAGCCTCAAAGGACAAATACTCTATGAATATTCCAGACAACACAAGACTGAGCCTCTTTCCTCTTCCAGTAGCTGGGGTGATCTAAGAAGATGGCCATCTCTTTATGACTGGCACCAGCATTATCATCCTTTTACATTACAGATCAGAGACTATGCCTCCTGTTGCTCACTGCTAACAGTACTCASTTGTTCTCAATTACTTCAACCTAAATCTGGCCTTATGGAAACATCAAGTGTCTCAGTAGCTGCAGAGTGAAAGTATCCTATTTCTTTCATGAATAGCTCACTGGCATTACTAGACTGTGTAATGAGGAGAATGGAGAGAATTTACCAGTATTTGATTCACAAATGGTGGCCATTTCCCACTGGCCTCCTTTGCCTTTTGAGAGCACACCAGTTACTTGAGCTTAGCATTCTTTCACCATCAGAAATAACAATACAGCTCATGAGTCTCTTTCTGCTCACTGTTTGAGCAGATCTCCCTAGTTGGGAAAAAAGAAAAAAAAAAAATTTGGTGTAAAAATCAGTTTAATAAACTGTAGCAATCAGTCAGTGTGTTACTAAAAGAACTACCAAAGAGTAAACTGCTATAATATTAAGTACCAAAGAGTAAACTGCTATAATATTATGACCAATCAAAAGGAAGGACTTTTCATCAATTTCTTACTGATACTATTACTTTACTATTTTACTTTACTATTACCATGATATCAGGAAGAGTGGTCTCACAGACTGTTTTACACCTTATCAGCTAGAATTTAAATATTTGTAGCACTTTCCAGTTCACCATGAAATCTCCAGGCCCAGATAGGACCAATAATTTACAAATAAATCAGTTGATACAGCTCTTCATTAATTATGTTAACTCAAGTTTCTGTGGAGAACACCACAAACATAGAAATGTAATATTTAATTTACCCTGATTGGACAACTCTACTAATGTCTAAAGAAGACATATCTAGAGAAAGCCACTTTTCTACCTTGCCAGCTCTTGTGGTTCCTAAGCCAGAGCAAAGCCTGCACATGAGCTAAATTCATCTGGTGATTTTTTTCAATTTGAAAGGCTTTCAAAGGTGGAACCAGGTGGTTATATTTTGAGCATAGAGTCATTTGATAGTTTGCAAGACAAATAAATTGATTTTAATTCCCCCAAGTACTAAAAAGTATTAACTAAAGGAAAATGCAAAATGTCAAAAAATGCATTTGCAAAAAAATGCAGTAGTCCAAGCTTCTTGGGAATGTCTTTGCAATTTCATTTTCTTAGTTTTAGTTTTTAAAAAATCTTATAAATAAAACTAAAGAAATTAAATGAATTGTGCATGTTTGGATATCCAYAACTATTCTCCTTTTAAAGGTAATTATTTTGATAGGAAACATTAGAAACAGTGAAATAACAGAGACCTCAGAGAAAGATTGGGAATTAAGTTACTTTCCTTTCCGCTCTTACATGAATAAATGTTAACCATCCAATAACATTCCTTTCAGTGTATTTCAGTCACTACTGTTTGTAATCAGATGCTAATTGAAATAGAAAGTCAACAGGAGACAAAAATCACTCTATTATTTTGACTGTAAGAAAGTGCAGAATCACCAATGTATTCTGGGTTTTGGAGCTGTGATAGAGCTAACTGCTATCTAGAGCTAAATCCCATGGAAGAGGGCACACAAGATAATTCAGAGAAGACTTTCATATTTTTGCCTTTTGCAAGAAGCTTGAATGACATAGCATTAGAACATATCATGTATCTTGTTGAGAGAATGAGAACTGGGTGCTACAACAAAATCATTGTTTGATTAGAATGTTTGGAGGGCAGAAGAGGGAGAAGAAGGTTTAAGATTCACTTCACTTTGTCTGAATTGCCTAGAGCAGAATTATTTAATCAGGTCCATATGTATTTATGAGAGACACTTGGTTCACACTTGAAGCACAAAATATCTGTATTCCTGTACAGTTAAGAGAGAACATGGCTGATCCTAAATATGATTAAAATAAATAAATAAATAAATAAATTTTATATATATATATATATATATATATATATATATAGTATTGATTTTCTAAGGCAGTTGAGCTCAATCTAAATAAATTATATGATGAACAGAAGTTGCAAATGCACAATAGTGAGAAGATAACATCCTAGTGTTAAAAAAATATACAGACAATGGGCAGGGGAAAATTGATTATACCGACTCAGATGGCTTGCAGTAACTCTCAGATGTGGGACTTTTTTAAAGAACTTTTACAAAGTTTCAAAATCTATTTGTATGCATTTTTTATGTAGATAATTATCTTCAAAGAAGTGCTTAGGCCCTGGTCTAGGAGCAGCTGATAGCCATGTTATTTTTTTTCCCTCACACCAGTAGGACAGCTTCATGGAACCAACAAGAGAATAATGTTAAGCACAACATAGCATCTTAATAAGCCCACCACCTAGCAAATAAAATGGATGTGAAGGGTCAAGGTTAGAAATCAATGGACACATGCCCCTGGTGGATACAGCTATGCAAGTTGAACCTGTTAATTCCTTCAGGGTTTCCCCTGAAATGCCTCCAAAGCTGTTCAAAGAAGGCTTAGCTTGACGGAAACCAGCAGCTCTGAGAGGGAGATATCTTCCTCCAGAAAAGTGATGATAAGAACCTAGGGAAACCATAGAAGATTGCTTATTGAAGGAGAAAGGGAGGATACCCAGGAAAACTGATTTTTATTTAAAAGCATTTACATGCATGTGTATATATATGTATACACATATACATGTGTGGAAAAGCAGAAAGAAGAATGAACTGGGAAGAGAGTGACACAGAGATGATAATCACATTTACACAGAARGCTGTGGTAGAAAGACTAATGTGTGTGTATTTCCTCAACATATTTTTAAGGACATAAACTGCTGTGGTCTGCTTTACTGTGTTTTAGAACAAACATTACTAAATAATAAGCTGGAAACTAGGAAAAGGTCTCTTTCTGGATTTTTTTAAAATTTGAAATAAATTATTGTGKTTTTTTTTATTATTTTATTACGGGCATATTTCAGCAAGATAATTAGGTAGCTTTTTTAGTTTTATTCACTTTGCAACAATTTATAAATAAGCACTTCTTTATGAAAGTGAAGGTCACGATTAAAAAAACACCTCTCTATAATGCTTGGTTTAAGGATGACAGTTTCCAGCCAAACTCTCCACCCTGTCAGATAATAACTGTTATAACTTTGAGAGCATTTTGGAAAACCTACCATATAATACAAATGGAAAACGTACAAAACTTTCAGTTTCTTTTGTATCAGTGGCCAAAACTAATTCTCTGTAGATTGTTGTTCCATGCATTTGTACATCTTGATGTATGCTTATTAAATGCTTGGACTCAACAGGATAGCTTGCCAAGACCTACAAACTGCTACCTCTCTGAGTAAACTGGTGAGAAAATGAATGGGATTTCCAAATGCTTTGCAACCCACTTTCACAGGTGATCCTTCTCTCATTATCAGCTTTTTCATGTATTTCTAGAGCAGCGCAGAGAGAGACTAGCTTTATGGACAGTTGGATCTTGTTAGGAATAACACAAGTATAGTCTGTCAGAAAGAACCAACAACATTTCCTGACTCTGGCAACAATCTGAATTACAAATTCAGACAAAGCAATCTGTTGTCTACGGTTTGGTCTTTTTTTTTTTTTTTCATGGAAGTGATTACTTGCCAAGAATACAGTATGTATAGAAAATAATAGAAAATAGAAAGCAAAGGGAGGGAAAAAGCAGAAGGTTCATCAAGATGCTTGTGAATATATATAACTGTCAATTCTACACTGTTTTACCTTAGAGCATGTTTGCCTGGAAACATCAGGTTCCTGCAACATATTATCATACTGTAATGATAGCTCACTAAGCTACCTCAGCTCTTCCAGCTTGGTAGAAGATCAGTTAGCTCCATGCTGGCAGATGTCAGAAGCCCTGGCTCTAGCTCCCTTGGCCTGGCCTAGGAGCTCCTGCAGAGGTGTAACACAGGGTCAAGAGTGTGTAGCACACTCACTGCYGGCTGCAAGTGACAGTCTGATAAATAAGTATTTTTTTCTTCCACTAATATTATTGGTCCCACTTCTCTCAAAATTTGGGAAAGCTTTTTTTGTTGTTTGTTTATTTGTTTTATGTATTAAATGCTTTCAAATCATTCATTTAAGAGAGAACAGAAAAACATCAGGAAAGCTAGATGGGATTTTTTGGGCTTCTTTGTCTCTTTCTCCCTCTAGGCAGTGAAAGAAATGGCAAAGAGCCCTCCACTTGGTCAGAACAAAAGCTGTCATTTTGATTTCTCCTAGATATAAAATTCAAAATTCTAAGTAAAAGGAAGAATTTTCCTGAGGCAAATCCGTCTCAGCACTCCTCACCACTGAATAAAGGCTGCTGACGTCTTCCCTGAGGATGACGTTTTGCTGGCTCTGGTGAAGGGAGAGAGATTCACAGGCTGCCATGGGAACTGAGATAGGATCGCCCAAAGAGCCTGTAGTGTTCAGGCTGTGAAGAGAGAGGGAAATCTCATTCCTCCTTCAGCACATCACAGCTAGCCTAACTTCATAGAGTGGCGGAATAAAAGTGACTTCATCAGGATTGCTAAATCCTGCTACATTCCAGGCCATCTGGATTTGGGAGAAACAGACAACAATATAATCCCATAAGGAGGCAGAGATAAGCAAACAAGACTAATTATTTTGCTTTCATCTATCCTCACCCAGGCTTTTTTAGGGCTCCTGGCCTAAGGGCCAGTGAGTCAAAGCCAGTGAGCTGATCCATTAAGGCAAAGCATGAGACCATCATAACCTGAGATCCTTCAATTTCTCTGTGCTCAGCGCGTAGGAAATCCAGAAAATATTGGATCCATGGCCCATTTCCTATCCATGAAACTGGCAAGGGAGATGTCTCTAACAGCTGTCATTGTGTAATTGATGGCTGCACAACATCACATCCTTTTAAGTATGCTCTTAATCCTCACTACAGACAGATGAGTAGAATATTAACAAAAAAAGACAAGTCACAAGAGAACAATGAATCTTTATTTATTTAAGGGATTAATCTATGGAGTATGCTTCACACAGGAAGAACTACATCCCACATGCACATTACATTCACTTTTCTGCACAGAATTATTTCTGATATAAAATATCAAGACATTTTTGTCCAGATTTCCCTGGAGATGGTGGGATTCCAGATAAAATGGTTGCTACATTACTTCTCTTTTCACTGGGGAGAAGAAGAAGAAATAAATTTAAAAACAAACCAACCAAGAATGAGTCAGTGCACAAAATAAAGTGAAATCAGAGGGAGAGCAGGAAAGGCTCATAATAAAAGGTTATCCCTTTGAAACCACCTTCACACGTATCCTTTTCTCACTGGCAGCAGTCATTTTGCAGAGCTTTATTAAAATGGCATCACAGCAGAGGAATTACTTGAAAGAGAAAAGTAATAGATTTTTCCAAACCAATGAAATCAAATCCTCTAGAAACAGGAGAGCTTTTGTGGGATTTCTGTTCCCTTCCCCTTCACTCCCACCCCCCAAAGAGGATCTCTTTAATTTCTCTCTCCTCTTCATGCATCACAAGGATAGCATGGATCAAACCACAGCAGGCATCTGTGATGATGCTGACAGCTGCCTTGGGAATTCACTGTCCGGTCAACAAACTAGGTAAATAACTAAAGCCACTGCCACTAACGTCCCCTAAGCCCAAACAATGAGGCAATAAACATCCTTTTGATGTGGGTAATAGGACTGCACTGAAAAAAGTTCAACATTAGTTTTGTGTTGTTGGTTTTGGGCAGCACTTCAGCAACTCCTCTAACAGGAGTGGGAGGAGGCACATTGTGTGAGCAGCTTGTTGTATGGGGGGATAAAGCAGAGCAGATGCAACCCTTGTATGTAGCTGAATACATTTCCTGGCATGTTGAGATATTTGAATTGCACATTTATAGCTCTTCACAGTTTTGTTTTGTTTTGTTTTTAATTTAAATGACATTTTTGAGTAGATTTTTTTTTAATTTTGTGTTATGCAAATGATATAAGAGGAAGGAGTGAGATGCAGTTATACTGGAGAAAACAGGAATACTTGCTTTGCTTTTAGCCTCTGTGAAAAATGCAGCTAGTACCTTATAGCCTAACTTCTGCAAGTTTTTGTGCTATATAAGGATATACATGAAAGAATTTTGCCTGATTTCTCCACTGATGAAATGTTCCATCAGTTTTTAATAGCTATAATCTTGGCTGTCACAAGACCTCTAGGAATGATGAAAAGTGTGATGGCATATGCCTTCCACAGCAGATATTCTCTTCTTTAAGACCCCTAGGGATGAAGAAAAGAACCCAGCAACAGCAAATATGGACCTAATTTGCTGTCTTTCAGTGTTCATGGAATTCCCCTCAAAAATTATTTTTTCATTTAGCTAAAGTACTTCCTCTCAGCCTCAAATGTGGTCCCCAGACATCAAAACTATTTGTCTTTTTCAATACCAGACCAAAGCCCCAATGCTTTCAGTGACAATGTCAATAAAACTATATCACTGAGAACTGGATGGAGTCCTGTATACTATGTTATGTCTGAATGACAAGTCGTGGAGTTTCCTCTAATGTAGCTATGCAAGGCAACATAAAAGTCTGTTTGTTCAGTGGTGTCTTTCTAATACCTTCACGATTAAAAAGTATAATACATGATAAGCATAGTTCTGGTAATGTATTTGGGCAGAGATTAAGTCCTTGAGTTTTCCTTTCCAAGAGTTCCTAATCATAATCAATATGAATAACAAGAAAATATCACATATTTTAATACTTCACAGCTGTTAATTCAGGATAGGCTTCTGGGAACAAAAAACTGGCTATCTGGGTAAGAAAAGTACTTGTTGCTAAAGACATATTCCTGAGCAGATCTTTGGGACCACCTCAAAGACCTTCATTGGCAGCATTGCTTGGTCAAGTGAAGAGAATAACCTTGACATGAACTCTAGGTTCCAAATACGTGTTTCACACGTATCACCTGAGGTATAGGAATGAACATGGGAATAGAGAAGATCTACAAAGAATAAAATAAAAAGAAAGAAAGAAAGAAAACAAAACAAAAAAGTAGCTAGTTACTATTCAAGCTGAATACCAGAGACAGCAATACTAAACTCTTTACTCTGGCATCAATGTTCAATGCAGCACTCATTACTATAAATAAGTGTGCTGTCCACTAAATTGGGATACCACATCATTGAAAGGAAATCTCTTCTTGGTGGATTTTCTGCTGTTCTGTGAAAGTGCATTCTAAAAGTAGTTCATTTCAGCTCACAGATGCATACAGTGAGCAACATGAACCACTGCTGTTGTCCTAATATTTCCTCAGAGCATAACAGAAGACAGAAGCACAGCAGAGACCTCAAATGACACCTAAGTGATGTCCAGAAAGAGTCATATAACACAGGAAAGTTTTACTGAAAAGTTAGGAAAAGAGCCATGAACATTTGGTATGATAGGTAGTACTCAGAACACATCATATTTGTATTGCACGTATACGTAATGGTGACTGCTGAACATCCTCCAGAGCATCCTGTCAAGTGAAGAYCCAACAATAAAGGACTATGGACCTTCCCAGGCTGACATTTCCCATCCAAAGAAATATTGTTACAGGCAGCTTTTCATCTTGTGACGCTTCATCCCCTGTAGACTGAAGGAATCATTTCACACTTCAAGTAAGAACTCATGACCCTGCTTTGGGAAGGCAGAGAAGCTGTAGAAGGAATGAAAATAACTGGTCCCATTCTAAGGTCTTTTTCCTGCTGCTAGAACAGAAGAGAGCAATGTCACCCAAACCCATTCCTCACCTTCCAGTTTAGTGTGCCATATTCTTAACTCATAACTAGCATGAGAACATCTACTTTGGGAGGCACATGCCGTCACACTGCCATCCTTCATCTCTTGAGACCAAACAAATATATATTCAAGCTAAGCATTCAACCCAGACACCTTTCAGCTAATTCATGGGAATTCCACACACTCTGCCTGCAGAGAAAATTATTCAGACAAGCCTATGAGAGGGAGGACAACAATTATCTATCTATTTATACAATGTTAATTTAATTATAAGCACCCTATTAAATATTTTGAATCCAAAAAGGAGGTGACTTTTTTTTTTTTTTTTTAATCATCATTATCTTTTTTTATATCTATCTGTTTACTTCAAATATGGACAGAAAAGTGAACTCCTTTACAGACTTTGCCAGGAGCTTAATTTATTTTGTATTTGTCATATCATACACTTTTGCCATTAGTTTCCAACCCTTGGCTTGGGGGACTTGTAAGTGCACGGTTTAAGAATGTATTGTTCTTTTCTTGTTGTTTATGACGATACAATGAAAATTAGTCCAAGATCTGGCCATTTCTTTCTGAAAAGAGTGAGGCATTCCATATCTGTGTAAACACCACCAAAAGACAGTACAACACAAAATCTAAGACCCAGAACCTCAGTTATATGCAAGATACTTTTTTTTTCCTATTGCTTTCATTAGAAAATTGGTCATAAATAGTGTGGGGCATTGATTCACAAGCTGTAGACTTGAATACAAATCTAATCAAATTTTCTAGTGGTTCATAGTATATTTTTCCATTTAATTTTTGACTAAAGCTACAGCAAAGTGAATAGATAGCTCAGATATTGCGCACAGTTTGGATGAATGCCAGAGGTTTGGAAAGGTTGGCCAAACTTGTCAAACTACCAAAATGAACTTAAAAAAGTTATTTGTGCAGAACCTTCTCTAGATTTTCCACTCAGGCCTACGTCCACATAAGAATATGAATAGTCACCTCACAGTTTCACTATATTGTTATGATGTTCTTTGTCAGGCATATAATACACAGTTATGAGTAAGTGTTGTTGATGCTTATAAGGAAATTTCAGATGTCCTAATTAAAAAATGTTATTTCAATTTGAATGAAACCCAGAAATGATACAAGGAAAACAACTAGACTCATATTAGAAAATCTATTTTTATAGTAATCTATACACTTTAGYAAAATTTTGGTGGGCGAGACATGAAATGGAGGTTTCTTTCTCCTGTAATAAAAAGTTGTTGTCATGCAGTTGTCCTTTCTGTTTCTAGCAAGGATCAGAACTCTGTTTTCAGTAAGTCTTTTAAAACCTGAAACAGCTTTGACAAATTTCCACTTGTTAGATGTGGAAAGAAACTTTTTTATACTTCCTTCCAACAGCTCTTTGATAGGAATGTGTCTTCTTTTTAAACTATTGCGTGCCAGATTCACTTGTAGGCTGCTTCTGGGAACTGAAAGGAGTCTGGGGAACTGAAAGGAGTCCCCAGAACTCTGTCTCACCTCACTAGCTTCCCTCCAGTCTTCACACAGATATCAACACCAAATCATCTACTCCACGAAGACTCTTTGATATTAACTAGCTTATGACAATCTTCATGCAGTATCACACATCTGGAATCTTAAGGTACTGCCAGATACCAACAATGAAGCCTTAATGATAATGAAACTTCAATATCAAAATGTTAAGCACGCCCAAAGTTCGTGCTGGTGTCTGGGAGGCCTTGAGGCATGACTGAAAATAAAGAGATGCACTGCTCACGGAATCAGTAATGAAATACTTCCACCATAAATCGTCATTTCAAACCATTCTGCAGTACTTGTATCCTAGCAGTGCTGTAATCCAGTGGATATTTCATAACTGAGTGGATGAACGTTGGTGCTCTGAATTCAGAAGCCAGTCTAAAACAGGAAAGAAAGAAATTGCATATTTGTGATGATGTTCATTTATGCAGAATGCTACATCAGAGTAGACAGGACAATCTACACAGATGTGTCCCACATTTAAAAAGAAGAAAATCATAACAATCCTTTCTTTTTTTTCTCTGCTAGTTAAAAGTGTCTGTGTAATTTAGAGTGAGGATGACACTGCCTCTGTACCAGACTATTTTGTCAAGGAATCAGGAACATTAAGATAGTTCTGCTTCAGTGACAACCCTGTTTCTTGTATCCAGTGTACCAAAGAGCTCCTTGACCTCTGGACTTGGCATCTGTTTCCACACTGTCTTCCATCCTGAAAGACAACTTGATGTACGTTGCAGATGATATTTTATTCCTCAGGACCTTTTGGAGCATAGCACTGCTTAAGGTCAGTGTGATAAAGATATGGCTATTCAGCATAATTTAAGGCTGTAAACACACATCATCTCTTGGCTAGAAGTGTGTCCAGAGGTTGCTGTTCCCCTGCCACTGCCAGATACTTGTCATTATCCTTCTGGAGTCTGCCATCTGAGATATTATGTGACCACTCTCTGCTCTATCTCAAATAAAATGAAAAAAAGATCTACTATTTACAATTATAACCGTTCATTTCTGAACTGTGAGAGACAGGGAGGATCTCTGCAAGTGGCTGAGCCAGCAGAGAAGATGAGAAAGTTACTTGCAGCAGAGAGATACAGATAAGTACCTAGGATAGATATGTACCAGCAGGTGCTGTTCCCCTCCTGCATCCATTGCCAGTTCAGGGGGAAGGTTTGTCTCCACTGTCTTAGCTATCTCGGAGTTATTTGACAAGAAAGGTGGCTTATTCAGTAAATACTGTAAGCCTCTGTAACTCAGGCCAGAGCACAGAAACACAACCTCGTTAATTCCTACGTATCATCTATCAATAAAAGAGACCTTTCATTTTGTTTTTCAGTCCCATGTTAGGGAAGTTCTGTTGGGTTTCTGCCTATGCATGTCCTCTGCAGATGGAATTCTTCCTAAATAAGGAAGGAAAGGATTGTTCAAGTCCATTCTGGGAAAGAAGGAAGGAAGGAAGGAAGGAAGGAAGGAAAGAATTTTGGGTTGATTTCATCACTTACTCTTTGTGCCTCAGATCATTTCACCAAGTCAAAGAGAATTCACTCCTTTGCTTCTGTAGCTATCCTTGCTGCAAGACATTTCTGAAAATCAAGCAACATGCAGGCAAATTCATCAGCTAGTCATCAATAATTTTTCTTTACTAATGGAAAATGTGGAATTTCTTATTCTCCCAGTTTTATGACATTGTCTTTCCACTGAAATTGATCTAAACCATTGGAGATGAAGGATTACCAAAAGCTTGCTGAATCAGTCACCTGGACTTCCACTTTCTTGAATTTATTGTCTGGTAATCAGAGATTTGGCAGTGTAAATTATTTTCTTCTGAATCCCAGGAGAGGTAAGGAAAATATTCTTACTCTTAGGAAACCATCTATATCAATGAAATTTATCTTCTAACTGCCTAGTTCATTTGCACATGGTCAAAGGCACAAAAGAAAAGCAGAGCAGACATTTTTCATGGCTTACTTAGCAACCAAATACTAAACATAGAATCAACTTTCATCTTGGAACAAAAATCAGATATTTTAGATGGATCATGGAGAAAAAAATCCTTTTTAAATTGGTGCAGTTTGAATTAAAATTTGTGCAATGTGTTCTGAAGAGGAAAGAGGAAAAAAGTTATTTTCTCATTTTTCTTTCTTTCTTTATTTATTTTATTAGATTCTAAAATTACTCCCAGCAGGAAAAAGACAGTGCCTGTCTCTGGAAAAACAGACTTCTGCACTACTATGTGATTTGTGTTGGTTATGATGGCAGGGGATTTTTCTTTTCTTTTTTTTTTCTTCGAGTCCCAGTGTCTCTTCCTAACCTTGATCCTTCTGGCTCACAAGATGCAACCTCTTCTTAGTTAGAAAAAGCAGCCTACAACCAGATTAAAACACATATTGCTGAGAAGATGCCTTTAAAGGATAAAAAATATCTCAAAGGAGGATCAGCTCTGCAAAAAATAAGATTTGGTGTTCACTTCATATGGTTGGTTTAGTTCACCAGACCCTTGGGAAAAAAATCACAGAATCATAGAATCAGTAAGGTTGGAAGGGACCTCTGGAGATCATCTAGTCCAAACTCCCTGCTCAGCAGGGTCACCTAGAGCATGGTAGACAGGATTGCATCCGGGAGGGCCTTGAAGATCTCCAGAGAAGGAGACTCCACAAACTTGCTGGGCAACCTCTTTCAGTGCTCCGTCACTCTCACAGGGAAGAAATTCCCCCTAACGTTCAGGTGGAACTTCCTGTGCTTCAATTTCCACCCATTGCCTCTTGTCCTGTCACATGGGACAACTGAAAAGAGTTTGTCSYYGTCCCCTTCACACCCGCCCTTCAGGTACTTATACACATTGATAAGATCCCCCCCTCAGTCTTCTCTTCCCCAGCCTAAACAGGCCCAGCTCTTGCAGCCGTTCCTCAGAGCRCAGATGCTCCAGCCCTCTCATCATCTTCATAGCCCTGTGCTGGACTCTCTCCAGTAGCTCCATGTCTCTCTTGTCCTGGGGAGCCCACAACTGGACACAGTACTTGAGATGAGGCCTCCCTAGGGCTGAGGTAGGATCACCTGCCTCAACCTGCTGGCAACACTCTTCCTAATGCACCTCAGGAGACCATTGGCCTTCTTGGCCACAAGGGCATGTTGCTGGCTCATGGTCAACTTGTCATCCACCAGCACTCCCAGGTCCTTCTCTGCAGAGCTGCTCTGCAGAAGGTCAGCCGCCAGCTTGCACTGCTGCCTAGGGTTATTTTTGCCCGAGCGCAGGACTCGGCACTTGCCCTTGTTGAACTTCATAAAGTTCTTCTGTGCTCAGCTCTCCAGGCTGTCCAGGTTTCTCTGGTGTACCAGCCACACCTCCCCGCTTGGTAGCATCAGCAAACGTGCTGAGGGGGCACTCTGTCCCCTCATCCAGGTCACTGATGAAAAAGTTGAATAGGCTGGGAGTCAGTACTGAGCCCTGGGAGACTCCACTAGCCACAGGCCTCCAACTAGACTCCATGCCACTGATGATGACCTTCTGAGCTCTGCCTTTCAGCCAGTTCTCAATCCACCTCACTGTCCACTCTGATTCCTGCCATAATTTTTGAAGACTCACTATCTTTTACTCTTTACTTTGTGAGACAGGAAGATAGGCACTAAAAGAGAAGCTTTCTTAAACTCAGTTTTACAAGATATCCTCATTACATTTTGAAGCAGTTTCAAGTATTAAGGTTGTTCTTTCTCTTTTGTAATCTGAACAGTCAGTTTAATTCATGGATTCATGGTTTCATTAACATTTTAAAAGGCTTTCCCGTCCCCCCCCCCCCACAAAGGAAAAGGCTCTTTTTTTTGCAAGGGTGGGGGCGGGGAGCAACATTATGAATTCCAAAATGTACAGACCCCTTTGTCCTGAGATTCTATTTCATTGTTGACATTCCTAAAGTACTGCATTCAAGTCTATATTTCATTCCTAACATTCATAATAAAGCACATATTTCTTCATGTATTAGTACAATTCACATTTTTATAGTACATTTACATTAATATATAGTGCATTTTTATTAGTATGTTCTTCTCTTTACAAAAAGAGAAGAATAAGGGGAAAAAAAGCAAAAAGTATTCAGTGGATGCTTAAAGAACGGCATTTAATTAAATTTTTTCCACTTGATACACAGCCAGTTGACATTTAGGTAATATCAGGTATTTACTTCTCCCTCAAATGATTAATTTCTGAGCATACCTTCTATTATTGTGACCACTAGGAATATGATTCTTAAAGTCACAGACCTAATCATCATGTATGAATGAATGAAGTCAAATAAATCAGCAGCTTGCAGACATGTTTATCTATATAATATTTTGCCAACAAATCCCTTCAGTTTCCATAAATATAATCAAAATATAAGCAACAGTTATGCATTATAAAACCTTCAGACACGTTTATATGATTACTTGTAGTTTAAATCTAGATTCCCAGTGCTTCTGACTTCAAAGTCTGACACAGATTACAAAGTATTGCTTTTCATCTCTCCTTTTAAGGAAGATGTCTACATCATTATCAAACTGCTCAGAATTTATAATTAGGAGCCCAAATATTTTATAGTTTAAACTTCTCCTAAAATAAATTTCAAATAATTCTGCAATGCTAGAATTAGCCTGGATCCTAGAAAAGCACCACAGAAAATACACTACATAGTAAACAGGCAGTAGAAGCACTTAGTCACAGTAAATGCGAATTGTTCAACAGAGTCTTGAAAAAATGTTGAAAGGAAGATTTGGACTGACACTCTCTCGGCATTAGTTGGAGTGCAGGAAGAAATGCCAAATATTGCTATAGTGCCTCTGCAATGAGAACACATGTGAAAGATCCGTCAAGGACCTGATCACAGGCCTGACGTGTGCTCCCTACACGCTGACTGAAACCCATCAGAGCTGGACTCGCACAGTCTGTTTTGTCAACAAAGTCTAGCTGCTTCCTGGGCAGTAGCTACTCAAAGTTAGCACAGCTGGGATAACAAAATATTTCTAGTAGATTTAAAGGGCCCTTAGGATACAACAAGCGGAGTCCCACTTGGATGCCCATGCTCAACAGCCTCCCACCACTGAACCTTTGGCATAGTTCCCAGGGCTTCCTAGGTAGTTTGGAGGGTAAATTCTATATTAAATTTATTCTGTTTAATTCCTTATGAACTCAGAGTATCTTTCTTCACCAGTTTCTGACCCCTCTTGCCCATCTTTCAGTTAAAGCCTTGTTTTAAGAAATATTATTTTAATGACACTTACCTTTAGGAACATACAYTTCCTGGGGCAGAGATAGTAGCTTTCTTTGTTTTGCAGTATTTATCACTGTGTTATCAGCTAAACAGTTCTACTTGAAAGATATCCCTTAGCTTCCTCAAGTTGCCTATGCTATACTAGCTCAAAACTTTCAGAGTGAGGCCATGTAATTCCTGCCCTTTTCTCTTTACCAGGAAGGCTAATAGCTAACAAGTACTTTGCCAGGATCTCCTCCAGGCTTCTTATTTGTTCATAACTCTCTAAGGCAGTGACAGTAATGAATGGTGAAAATGCACAAACAAGAAGATTAAAACTACAGTCTTCTACTTGTGCAAACTTGCAAAAGTTTTAGGACAGCATGTCCACTTGGAGCACCGCCCTGAACGGTTCAAAAAATCTGCCATTGTATGAGGACATGACTATCAAAAAAAGCTAGCATCACCAAGGACACAGTTCATGTCCTATTCACTGTGTTAGACTGGGCTGATTGGATCTTCTGTGATTACTAGATGAATGGTAAAAGGCCTTCTTGTGGAGAAAAGGGATAATCCAAGAAGAAAATCCCCTGATCGGAGCTCAGGGAACAGATCAATCTCCAAACTCAAAAATTAATAAGGACAACGTGTCTTGGTTTTTTTCAATTTTTCCTCACTAATGTAAAATGAAACAGATGCAATGCAATGAAACATTTTGACTAAATTTCAGTTGTTATTCTCGTCTTCTAAATTAAACCTAGCTACATTTCAAAACAAACAGCTTTTCTGAAATAGGAAGTCTGAATGTTGACTTTTCTAACCTTTCCCCTCCTGTTGTTTTCCCAATTTCATCTACTCAGTTGAATTTGAGTCAGTTCCATGACATTTTGTGACTCTGCACAGCTAGTCCTCAGCAGAAGCAAGCTGCCTGCATTTTTTTTTCAGTTCTTTACCAAATCCCACAGCAGCTTTAGGGTATTTCTCATCATCTAACATAACTTAACACCTGCACAGCTGAAATATGGAGGCAGAAATTATTCAATGCATATTGAATAATTGACAATTTGCTTTCAAAGCTGGGAAAGAACGTGTTGGTAAACAATGATTTTAAATGGCGACCCAAATAAGCCCTATTAGCTTTTATTTGCTTCTGTATGTTCTCTCTCATGGTCCTTCTTTTTGGAAATACAGAGAGAAGGAACAATTCCAGCTAGGTCACATATCTTTAGCCCATAAATCTGGGCTGACTCCAGGCAGAATTCCCATTGTAAAAAAAAAAAAATGGTACTGAGTTCAATGTCCCACAACATCTGATGTTAATTCAAAAGCATACTTGCTAGAGGAGTGAGAAGTAGAATGTAAAGCAATACTTTTTTTGAGAGGTATGACCTAGAGATCTGAGTACAGAGCAGGCTCTTACACGGGCTAATTCAGCTTCTTGTGCAGCACAAACTTCTCTGTTTCAGCTTCCTAGCTTCTGAGGCAGACTCAGTGCAGCTACACAGCTACCTTACATGTCCCTTGTGAGATTAAGCAGTATTTGTAAACTTCTTCAAAGATCAAAAGAGCCATGACAAATAGACCTTCTCAAATATAGTTTTACAGCAGAAGGCATAGCAGTTGGGTTTGCTAACATTTTTATTTTTCTCCATAAATTCATGTCAAGGAGCCAAAGCAACCATCATTACATAAGAGTGCCACTGAAAGAGTCCTTTGAAACAATGTGAAAATCCTGCTCTGTCAGTGTTATCTTTCACTCACAGGCACAGCCTTAAACCTTAGGTTTGCTGGGCTTGTATTTTACAGCCACCACCAGGCCCTGTTGTAATTTATGCAGTCTTCTCTTATTAGCACTCTTGGAACCATGCACATTCCTCTGTTAGAACTTGCAGAATACCATCGTGGAGAGTGCCCAGGCATCTAACAAAAGTCCACACAAGTGAAGGTCTGATAACTTGTTTCAGAAGAGAGACAGGATATGGCAATGTAACTGACAAGCTATCGCTTGTAATATGTGAAGTATTGCGCCATCACACTGTCCRCCACAGAATTCATACTGCTTTTTTTCTAAATTTTGAAGGCCCAGGTCTGCAATTTGCATGACCAGTAAATATCTGTCATCAGCCAAGAGCTATTTACTGCTCAGATGGAGTCACGGTCACAGCATCGGGCTCCATATGCGCAAGTCTAATGAGAAAGGCCTAAAATGAAGAAAAATCCCAAATGGATTTCTATTAATAGATTCTCAGACTGGAGTAAAGCTGTCTTTGTGCTCCTTGTTGCTGTGATTCTCTTCTGCTAGCCACTATACCCAATACATCATGCAAAATTTGCTCTCCTGAAGTCCAGGGTTGTGAACCTGCTCTTTTCCTTCTTCCCTCCTCACAGGATCCTCTCTTATCTTTCCTTATCCACAGATAATAAGGAAATCTTCTTCCAATCAGAGAAAAACTACTCTATCATCATATAAGAAGCAGTCTTATAAGAAGAAAAAGCTTTCTTGTGCACTGAAATTCCCCTCTCAAGGTGTAACTGAACTGAAATGTATAGTTCTCTGTCAATGGGAGGAAAAAACAGTCTCTGATTATCTATGACAACAATTTGGCTAATGTGACTCCTTTTAGGAGTCTTGCTGTAAAATGTTTGCCAGACGCTGGCATGCTATACACAGTGAAAAGCTAGCCTCATTGGTTTGTCTACGGCTGAAATTGTTTCTGATCAGTACACACAATTGTGAGAAATACCTATGCAATTTAGACCACTAAGACAACTCTGAGCATGAGTTATCCTTAATAATATCCTAGTCTGGCCAGAGTAACACCTGCGGCTCATGATCTTTTTGCAAATCAAGTCTCTTTAGCAGGAGCTCTGTTCTATTCCCCTGGCAAGATTCCATTGAATTCAGTGCCAAGAAGACTTAGCCACATTTTCACCCACTTGATAAAAGACCACATTTAGCCTTAACAAAGACAATGCAGCAGGGAGAAGATTGCTTTTTGTTCCTCAAAACGTAGGAAATTGCACTGTAGCAACTACATTACAATAATTTGGAAGCTTCAGAGAGAAAGTAATTGCCAGAAGGTCACGCGTACACTCTTTAACTTCCCCACTCCGCCCACTCCAATCTATTCTGTGAATGCAGAGCAATGTCAGATTTAATCTCACAGACATATACTAGACTTCCACAAAGGACTCCAGAAGTATCTTAGGGAGAATGAGTGTCCAGAGAGCTATAATGCAGACTAGCAATGATATAACTCAAGAGAGTATCAGTAGCAGGGTCTGTGTTAACCAACTGCTACAAGTGGTGAGCTTCTGTTTGTTCAGCAGTTCAGGCATCCTGGCACTCTGAAGCTTTGGATTTTTTTTTCCTAGTCTCTCGCAATCAGCAGATTTTAACAGGTCTGGCAATAAGCACATTTTAACTATTAAATATTTAATATTTAATTATCCTACTCCTGTGTATGTCCCAAGAGTCCCTACATGTCCTTATTTATTTTAAGCATCCCTACATGCTCTTATTTATTTTAATCTGTTCTCTGATTAGTCTGGTCTTTGCCTAGCATCCTTCCTCTCTTCCCCACTGACCCTATGCCATGCCATACATTTTGTATGTGTCACTTGGGTTTTGTACTCCTGTCCCTCTCCACTGCTATCTCCCACGTTTTCTTTCCCTGATTTTTTGGCACAGTATTAAGATTCCTACAAAGCACACTAAAATCCTCACAGACAGTAGAATAACTAGCAAAGCACAATACAATTATCCATAAAGATGTTTCTAGAAATTGTCCACAAAAGCTAAATGAAAATACTTGTACATTGCTCAAAACCAGCACTTTATTCAAAAGCAACAAYGTAAAGAAGCTGTGACTTCCCTGAGTAGTCACAACTGAAAAACAGCTATCTCCTAGCCTGTGATAAATTCTGACAGCCCTTCACTCCATAATGTCACCTGTTTTCACTTCTCATCATACTATTGAAACAATCATCAAATAAAACAGACAACCCTCATCCTCTCCAGTAGACTTAGAACTGCTCTAGGTGTTCTTCAGATTTCTTAGTAGGATTCATCACCTGTTGAGGTACCAGTAAAGTAGTTCCTTTACGCTGTTCAGCAGCCTAGTAAAATAAGCAGGGTCTCCTGATGTGAATAGGACAATACCACTGACCATCATGGAAATGATGAACTCTAAAGGTTTCCTTTGGATCTTTAGATCCGTAGATCCGCCAGAATGCAGGTCAGACCTTTGAAGAAGCTGGTATTGAGGTTCTCTTCTGGCAGACTTCTACAGTAAATAATAAGGTATTGCAGAACTATGAGTGTAATACTCTTTCTTTTGAACACTATGGCCAGTGGTGAGATGTACAAGGTTGGTACAGGCATTCTCAGTTGCCCCAGGAATGCATAAACACTACCAATAACTGTTGGAGTATGGCCAGCCTTATGTCTGAAGAGATACCATCTCTTAACAGTGTTTGTCAGCCAAAAGCTGCGAGGGTGGTCTCACATTCACTTTCAGCTGACAAAACCAAAGTGGCAACTTACCAGGATATTTAGTCAGACAAAACAAATCCAGGAAATCTGTTCTTTCAGTGTCACCTTCCTTCTCTTTGTTAGAAACTCTTACAGTCCTGTGTCATGAAGTCCAGACAAGAACATGAATCACAGGAATTAAAAAAACAAAATGTAAAAAAATTATTTAATTTCATCTTATTCTCCCCAGCCTACAGAAGTATTTCCTTTGCCAGTAATTTATAGCACAATGGGCCAAAATCTCTAAAGGAAATTGGCAGAGCAGTCTTCTGTTAAAAACACACAGACCATATCAAAACACATTGTGGAGCCATTTGTGGTAAATGTAGTTTAAGAAAGAGGGAATAATGTTTCTTGTTGTGTAAGAACTGCACCAGATGCTCTAATGTAAATAAAGCCAGTAAGGGCAAACATRCTCTCATTCACCTCACGTGGAATGCAAGTAGATTCCACCACAGACATAGAAGTTTCTATAGGTCTATAGGAGTTTCTCTTAGCCGGTGGGTGAGAATTGAGCCCAAGTAGTGCAGAATGTGCTCAGACTTTAAGAGGCAACATTCTTTCATCTTGCTTCAAGTAATATTACTTTCTGCTTTGAGTCCCATATTTTAAATAATTTAGAAACAAGAAACCTGCTGGGCTGGCACTTTTTGTGCCAAGAAGATAGTATAGATTATTTGAGTTTCTTTTTTTCTTTTTAATATTTTGAAAAGAAAGATTCTGGATTCAAATAAAAAAGTTTTGCCATTTCCTGCCTGGCATTTCATTTGCTTGTAGTGTTTTGATTTTGTTTTTTTTCTTTTTGTTTTGTGATTAGGCTTACAGAGTTTATATTGTCTTTAATCACAGCATACATACTAAGTAATTACTCTATAAATACATGTGGGGTTTTTTTACGGATGGAGGTGAGAAAGCAAAAAGGGGTTGTAATTATGCATATAGGGAACTGTAAAAATTATCTGGAGTACATAGTCTTACCAGAAGACTTGATAAAGCGTGAGCACAACCATCTCTGCTGTGTGCTAATTACTTATGGAGAACACGATCCAGCTGTTTCTACTCATGCATATTCCTGTTCCAGTCTATTTGAAAGGGAGTCCATAGACTGACAGCTGTGAGTGTTTTGTTTGAGTAAATAGACATCATCTCTACATATATATTCACACAGAACAAGAGAAGCTGTAAAAACTTTGCAGGCTTTGATCTACAGTTAGAGCAATTTAATTAATTTAGATCAGCATCTGGTCAGCAAGGATGAAAAGGGTGCCATTACTGCAGTTCTTTCTATGTGTAGAAGATGAAAGACCGAAACACTCAGCTAAGAAAGTCTTCCTGTGTAATCTAAGCCAGAACACCTGAATCAGCTCAGTATTTAAGAACAATGTGTATAACAAACAACAGCATGAAAAGATCCTCTTTCTGTGCACGTGGCAGAGGTGAAAGAGCCAGTTGTTCAAACTCTTCACACACAGAGAAAGATTTCCAAAAGAATTCAACACCCAGGAGGTTGCATGAAGGAAAATACTGCTTTTTTCCTTACAGAATTCCGTATATTAGAAAATGTTACTGTGCAAAATTTCCAACAAATTCCAAGCTTGGAAATTTTCAGGGGAACTTTCACCATGTTCAAGAAGTAGCCACTACTTCAGTGACTCAGGGGAGCAAGAGCATTTATTCTCTTCGCCCTAGTGCCTACGTGAGCAATATGAACAAACATGGTATTGAGACATTCTGAAACAGAGATCAGAGAAAAGGTAGAGACAGAATCCTTAAAATTACTGAATATAAAGTTGAGTTACCGAAGTGTGGCATAATGGTACCACATATATATATATATATATATATATGTATATATTTTGTATGTGTACAAACTACAACAGGGATTTTCTTTTTGGTTACTGTTTTCGGTGTGAAAGTTCTTCCCAGTTCTCAAGCAGGGATCCCAGGCAGCACTGACTTTTTCTTTTTCATCACTGCTGTCATTAGAGGTTTCATCTTTGCTATCAATTCTGACAACAAGAAGAGCTGATGTAAGGACACTTTGACTTGAGCAAAGTGATAAAGAGAAGGGGAAGTAAGTCTTAGCTTAGTTAGTTCTTCTTATACCTCGTTCTTCTGATAACTTTGGGGCCAAAAAGTGGCCAGTCATGATGGCCTCTCTATCCCCCTGCTACACACCTCCAGACTTTCTCTTCAAAGACATTGGTCTCTACACTTCACAATAAGCTTGATTTGCCTACTTACTTACATTTCCTCAACCCTTTTTGCCTTTCTTTTCACTGGTTAGGCCTGTCTGACATTTTTTGTGTGAGCAGGTGGCATTGGAAAGTAGGCTTAAAAAACTCCTACTGATTACTACAAACATTTATCTGTGGAAAAGTAAGTGAGAACAACATACCTTTTCCTAGTATTCTTCTCCTGTGCACCCATCCTAATACTTGCAAGTAGTGAAAAGATCTGGTTGGAAAAGGATGTCACAAGACTGCTGTACAATGACATATTTAAGCATGCACTTGCACCAAAGACATGGTGCTGTGATGCTGGTGCACTGCAGCTGCTCATTTAGGGGAAGAGAACACAGTTATTTGGAGTTCTATCTCCARCTTATACCCATTACCAGTATTCTGTATAAAACTGTCATTGTTTGCTCTGCCTGGCAGAATGTAATTCATTTTTCACAGATAACTCATTTCTTTGGGTTATATCTATTTAATTTTGTTATTTATACTATTCTATTCCTCTCTTAAACATTCCAGTCTGGCATAGCTCTTACAGCTCAGGTACCAGGATAGACACAATGCAATACTTATGTATATAAAATGCAYTTTGACTTAAACTGGAGCGATTAAACTGGAGCGATGATTCCAAAAACAGTAATTCAGCATGATTTATAAACTATCATCTGAGCTTTAGCTAAGTACAGCTGAAGGTACATTAATTTGTACAATTTCATTCGAATTGTGTAACAGGAGTATCTCAATGTCTGTGGCAAGCTACACTGCACCATAGCCCTAGCTTTATCACTTCATATATCTGCTGTAGCAGACAATAGGCAGGATGTTACAATCTAACATTTCTTATGCAGTTCTCAGATGTTCATTGTATTGAGGCTAATGTCTCATTTAAAACATTTTAAACTGTTTAAGTGTTTAGATTGACTGTCTGTACTAAAGTCAAAGAAATGAACATTGGAAAACATCAGTAGCTGCTAAATATTTGAGCTCCATGCTACTTCCCTTTTCTCCCAGTGTCAAAAAGTTATTTATCTTAATGCAGTTGCTGGCATTCAAAATGTTCTCAAGCAACAGGTGGAATCTAATTTCACATGGCTGGTATGTCTGTGGCCAGATTATCTTGTCTGCCATTATTCCCATAAAAGGGCTTGAGGTCTAGCCATTAATCAACTGCCTTCTTGCAGCTGACTCAATCAAGCAAGACATAACTTTTCTGTGCTTCCATCTCAAGTCAGAATTCCTGGAGGCTATGTGTGTATTTCTGAAACACACAGCATCATTGATATTAGACACACTGTAACTCACAAAAGTCCATCTGGCCTCTGGCAACCTAGATAAAATCTTCTTAAATTAATGGTTTGAAGTGAGAGCTGATCTCATGGTTTATCCCTCTTGTGTTAAGTATGTACTTTTACATTTTGTGGAACTGGGTCACAATAACAACTGTATGCCAAGTATTCCAACATACCTTTAAGAGTGACTGTCTGAAAGGCAGTGTGACAACCAAATATGGATTAAATTTTACTTTACTTTTCTATAAAAAATAGTGAACTGCAATTCTTCCATAGCAGATGATAATTCATAATATCTCCACCATGATGTAGATTACAGGATTTACATATAATACAATCATTCAGACCTTAGAGGAGAGAAACAGATGAACTACTTCAGGAACACAGAAAACTTGAAAAATATGGATGATTTGTAAAAGAATATGACAAATTTCCTTTTTCCAGTGTGAGTGCAGCAGCTCACTGAGGAAGACAGGTAYTAGAAATGAAAGTCATTCAGGCTTTTTGCAACTGTGTATAAAAGCACAATGAATCAATATATAAGTTTTAATTATTTCAACCTGCTTGAAAATTCATTTAATTAGCCATCATCAGGGTTTAGATTTTATAAAATACAAACAGAAACTTGTCTAATATCAGTAACATATAAYATAGCACACAAAATTTCAGTTGTTTTAAGTCACCATTAAAGTGGTGCTTCATACCCTCAAAGTTGATATTCATATTCCATGGTACAGTGTCCTTGGTTTCTTACTCTCGCTACATTAAGATTTATTTCAAGGCTTACCAGAAGCTTTGATTGTTTTACAAATTCTATACACGTTTGATTAGCAATAAATTAATATGGTGCATAATTCAATAAATGTTACAAGCATTGATAGTACAGGAGAAATGGTGGTGATTAACACAGATAAAGTTGCTTGAATCAAAAGAATAACTAGCTAGAGACTGAAAAAGCCTAATAAGTACATTATCAGTGAAAGCATCATCTAAAGCACAAGCTCTTGACACAGCAGGTAACACTGAAGAGATGCAGCTCAGACTTGAGATTGGGGAAAGAGACAGCAGAATTCATTGTCAAGGTCTTTGTATTGATTAGTCTTGGTGTCCAGGCTCTTTTCAGGAGATCACCTAGATGCCAAATAACTCACATAAGTTGAGGAATCATCAGAGACCTCTTGCCTACAGATCCAAGATTTTCTCCCTTGAAGGAGAAAATAATGTGGAAAAGCACAAGGAGACTTTCAACACAGATCAGTCTCATTTTAGGTAAAAAAAGACTCAATAGAGAGTTGATGTAGCATTTTGAGGGAATCAGACTGATCTCTAAAGTAAAAATGGTCTACTAGACTATACACTGCTCTACTACCCAGCTCTGCACACAGCTGCTTTTTCTAGCAGTGGGTGCTCCAAGTGCAAAAGAGAGAAGTAGGACTTCTCACACTTATAATTATTTTAGGCAAAATCACTCTGTTCTAGAATGGGGATTACAGAGTTTTATTGTCAAAACTAACCTATTTTATGCCACCTTCCATTGGTACATAAGTACCTGTAAATTCCTGTAAATAACAGCTGAAACAGGAAGCACAGTTGCTCAGTATCCATAAAGCTTCCCTTTCAGTCAGCTCTGTATATATGCAGTGACAAAATAGGAATTGTGTTCCACTATAGTTTCCAAAGAAATTGATCTCTCAGTTCAGGGAGGAGACTCAGCTGAAGAAGGAAGGGATGCAGTAGGTGGACCAGTACCACATTCCCATCCTCTTGTATATATACTGTAGTCAGACCTTTTGCTCTAGGTACTACGATTAGGGTTAAAGTCTTCTCTTCTGCAGCCCTGCAGGAAAGGAGAGTATAATCTATTTTACCCATTATTAACTAACCTCCTAGAGTTCAGAGAATATTGGAGAGATTAAACAAGCCTACCTCTCCCCTTTGGCCGTATATTGGGAAGCAGCTCTGGAACAATGGATAGGAAACACCAGAAGTAGGATACAGGTAGAACAATTCAGAGTTGTGATCCTGCCAGGGATTCTGTCTACCCAGAATCTGGAATACTGAGCTACTTCGTTGAGTAGTCACATGCACCTTACAGAAGATGCAGGTGAAAAAAAAGATGCATGGAAAGAGAGGGAGAGAATCAGGGTACTTGTCCTCTCTACATCAAATTGTCTTTAAATACGACAAAGTATGTGAAGAAGCAGAGGAAGTTAGAAAGCTGTCAGGTTTTGTCTCCTGCTAACTGCATTAGCCAATCTCTGCACTAGATTCAGGTTGTCATTTCTTTGCTGTCTGTTCAAATCTGTGGTTTACATTCCCAAGTACAGCCTCAGGGAGACTGGAGAAGGTGCTGACCACAGGCAGAGAATCTTCATTGTGGTAATTAGGATATAACTTTTGTCTACAGAAGCCAAAGATCCAATCTCCCTATGCTGAAGAGGATTTAATTACATGGTAAAAAGATTATATGGAAATTGTCTTAAATGCGTCATGTACAGGATTCGAGAATCCCATCTTTAGAGAGATAGTCTGGATTTGAGGCTTATTTTCTACTACAGTGAGGATGATTATTAGAATGTAGAATAACTTGAGCTGAACTTCTTAAGTGTAACTGAGAAAATTTAGAAAATATATTTCCTTAAATGTCTCTCATTTTTCATTTTTCTTTGCATAGCAGTTGGCTGCCTAAGCAAAAAGCTTAGGGGAAAGATTCTCAAAAGAAACTTCTGAGTGCCAAAATGACTAGAACTGCCTGACAACCTCTGAATCCATGCTACTTCAATTAAAAGGTTTTTCAGAAAAAAAAAAAAACACAGGAGCTTTGTTCATTGCAACCAAGAGATACATGACAGTATCCACCATGTTAATTACCTGGTAGAGAAGGAAAGAGAGCAAGAACTTTGGACTTAATTAGAATAACAAAGATAATGGATTAAAGAAAATGTAAATAAAGGGCAGGAGGTGTAGGCAGGAAGTGCTGCCCAGGATAGCATGGTTAATAAGACCTTCTCTTTTGCTGAAACAGCAAGCATACTCATGATTAGTAGTCTTTCCTTTTGGGAAACTTAAATTGAAATAAGCATTTTTTCAAACATTTTCAAATATGAATTTCCAGATTTTAGGGGGAAAAGGGAATGAGAAAGTAGCTACTGAGAGTCTGTGAGCATGTACAATGAAGAAGCCTTTGATACACCAAAGAAGAGAAGTTTTACTAATCTAACACATCCTGTGAATGCTGCTTGTCATCATCCATACTTCACCAGCTTACAGATGGTTAGATTTCTTTCTTACAGAGAACCCTAATTCCTGTAGAAATTCCTGCTTTTCTAGGTAGCAGAAAAGCCAAACAGTGTGGCAATTTGTCACTGGATCAAAGGAGAGAAAGAAAGATCTAGCAATGAAAGTAAATGTATATATCCAAACTGAAAATGTAAAGAAGTTAGACTATCATCCCAACTTATTTTCCATTATTTTCCATTAAAGATTAATTTTCCAACATTAACCTAACATTGACCATTCACTAACTAATATTGACCATTCGCTGTCAAACTTAGCAACAAAGTTGTTATCACCTCAAACTTTGATCAAAGACCCTACTTAGCTTTCCCACTATGTCTAAGTGTGTTATGAGAGAATGTTATGAGAGAATGTATTTTTTACCTCTCAAGGAGTTAGGGGCAACAATTAACATTGTGTCCAAAAAATTATCTACAAGCTCTTTCCCTGTTAGAGAAGAACAGGCTGATACCTGCATTGCATTCTTCATTGATTTAGCCAGTAGTTTTTCCAGGCTGTCAGTATGACTGAACAAGAACCAAAGGCCCTTTCTTCACAGGTGCTAAGTTTTGTTTGTCTTCATATATGACATTCATGCATATTTATAACTGAGCTCATTTGCATGGGAATAGTTTGTGGGTATCCACAGATTTTGATTTATTCTATTAACTTCTGGGACTTGTCAGGACAGAAGGCAGTGTTGCATACTATGAATTGTATTACTGACAGAGCAAACATAGCACTTTGATTTAGCAAAATACTAGCCATGCTATCATTTTTTTTTCCTGCACATATTTTTTTAAGTAGTTGGAAGAGTTAAAAGGCAAAGCAAGCTGTCAGAATTCCTCCATTTGCCTGAATTCAAAAAGTGTTCTGAATTATTTTGACAATGACTTGTTTCATCTTTTTATTTTATCATAGGAGAGAATAAAGTCCTCTAAGCCAAAAAAGAGATTTCAGGGCATCATAGCCAAGGTTCTCTGGCATCAAAGACATCACTGGAGGAAAGAGGAAATGATTACTTTGGTTGAACCTTTCTGTTTCCAAGCCATGGAATAAACTTCTAGTTAAAGCTCCACAGGGAACAGGTGGGAGCTATAGACATAGCTCTCAGGATCTCAATTAATAACAAAATGAACACTGACTCAAAAGAGTCTCCCAAACAGTGATTTCAATTACATTTGAAGCTAACACTTTATAGACATATGATTCTTATTAAAGAATAAGCTTGAGATCTAGCTGCATGCTGCAGAGTTATGCTTTAATCATCAGTGTTGTAACTACAAAAAAGAAAACACATGCTGCCTTTAGCTTACCAGTCCTCTCTCCTGTGCTTCATTCATTAGGGCCAGCATTAGGACCTGTTAACTACAGGAAGCCTCATGGAGTCACACTAATCTCGTTAATTCAAACAGTCACTCCTGCTCTATAGAATACAGTTGTTGACTGCAAGATTACAGATCTCCTCTGCTTCTTGGTTTAAGCTCAGTGCATGTCCAGAGGCTAACGAGAGAGTACTTTACCACTTCTCTTGTGTTCTGAGGACTGTATGTAAGATCTGGTATGATCACCAACAGAAGCAAACCGTTGGCAGGCTACAGAGAGCTCTTGTGACCCAGTAGAAGTCTAGGATTAAGGGCATTCCAAGGGAAGACGCCTGAGAGGAAATGTAACCGAAATGTGTGAAAAGGAAAGTCTACCTGAAGTCCCAGGTGAAAAGATCAGCCAGTTTTTGAAGCTCCATTCAGGGCTTGATGCCCTTCCCAAATGAGGGTCCACCTCAGGAACTACTCCTGAGTGAAGAGTAGGTCTGTCTGTAGCCCATTTTGGCACTTGAAGATGAGGTCATTCCATGTTTCTACTCTCCGGTTATCCTATCATGGGAAACAGCCATTTGGGATATCTTGCACGGTAGACTCATGAGGCATCTGATAATAATCTGGGAAGGAAGGGGAATAGCTACTTGTCTTGTCTATAACATTTGGGAGGAGATCCAGGACTACAGAGATAAATAAATAGATGGCTAAATGCTACTGTGTTCTTTTCAGCTGACTGAATGGGAAAGATTTCCTTAGCAGTTTGCTTTATTTTTTACTGTTCAGTTGTGGGCAGCATGAGCTCAGATTCATTGATTGTTCTGCTCATAATTTAGTACAAATGCAAACACAGCTTGAGACCCAGCAAGTTTTGTTTAATAGAAATGAAGATGAGAGCAGAGTGGGGAGGGAGGTGGGAGGAGGAGGCAGAACAATTTTATCAGTGCCACAGAGAGGGAGTAACAACAGAATAATTTTCTGAGGAGGATTCACTAGAAAGTTATATTGGTAGGAAAGCATTTTTCTCTTAAAAAACATAAAAGGAGAGTTTAAATATTGCCAATAGATACCATATAGAAAAGATTTTCAAATAATAGAACATTCATACAGTCCAAACCAAAGGTTTGTCTAGTTCAGGATTCTACCTCCAGCATGGCTGCAAGCAAATGCCAAGGGAAGAATGAGGACAAGGCAAGTAGACACAGTACTCTGCTCAAAAACTTTCCCATATCTCTATCAGTAGCTCAGCAAGCTTTCCAAGCCCAAGGTGGATACAACTGGTTACATTACTGTGTGCCTAATGATTCGCATACTCTTGAACCCAAATAGTATATCTGGCTTTAACCACTTGCAAAAACATCATTTCTAATGCAAACAGTTCATTTGGTGAAAGTTAGTGTTTATTCAAACTGGAAGGATTGTCTCTTTCTCCTCTCAACAAACCATTTATGTCAGTAATCTCAGCTCTTCACATTTGACAGCTTAGTGCTTAAACAAAACCTACACACTGTAAAATACCACAGAGAAAATCAAGGTTCAGAGATAAACAGAAAGCTTTCTCTTTTTCTTTTTTTTTTCTGAAATTCATGACTTCAAAATATATTTCCATCCTTGAAAAGTTATTACATGTTTGTGAAATCCTTTAACTTTAGTCGGAATTTTGTAATATATAACTTATTTAGTAGCACAAAGTACTTTTTTGTACTTTTCTTGTTATTATCATGATCTATTTTTTTCATTACTGAAAACTGGTAATTGAAGCAGGCATATTGAAGAGGGGATCAGATTACATTTTGGTTTGTGCATCAACAACTGAACTATAAACAAGAGCAGATATTCAGAGATAGAAGACTTTCCTATGTGAGGCAAATAGTAAAGTTAAACTATGTAATATTAATTAAAAGATATGAATACGTTCAAAGTTCATCTTGGTTTCCATTTTACTCCAATATAAATTTACAAAACAAAAGAGAGAAAATCAAAAAAATATATATATCTTTACCTGAGAAAAATCTGGCCTGATTTTAGTGGTCTTGCATCAAATCAGCTGATTGATCTGATCTTTTTGGTTCTAACACAAATCCAGATGAACTCTAAATTATTTTTGATATGGGAAAGTAATTTACCAAATCAAAATCTACAAAAGATTAAAAGTGGAAAGAAAAAAATCTCATTATTCTCTATACCACTTCAGGCCTTCCTAAGTAGCAGCGGAGAAATGAGGCTCAAAGTAAAATTAACCTAACTGACCTGTCGCTGACAACTACGTCAGCCAGGCAGAACAGTCCTCTGATGCAAACAGTCTGGATAGAGCACAGGGCTCCAGTGTGCCTTTGAAGGCAGATTGCTTTAGGAAGCACCAAACAGTCCCAGACTAATTGCACTGACAGTGCTTGCCATGCATCTTGAAGATATGCTTTTCATAATGCCCTTAACTCAGGATTGTATATGTATGTTAAGATGAGATGAAGCTAACGAAGGAGAGATGAGCCATGTAGTCAGTCAAAACTGCATAGTTTTGGAGGGCTATCAAGAATTTCGAGGGAGAGGAAGTGCAAACAGCATGCTGGAGTCAGCGGCATTTGAGAGGTCTCATCACTTCTCCAGGCACAACACTGAGCTCTGGCAGAAACACTATAGAATTTTGCAGTGGCTTATCTGCAGAATAAATGAACTCCAAACACAGTACAAACTCCAAACTCATAATCCTTTTACCAAAAGAAATGAAGCATAAGGTCAGTACTCAAGGCATGATTGTACAAGCAGGTAACCCCAGCCTGCTGTGTGTATTACTTAGCTGCTCCGTGTCACTAACATATGCACTACTGCAGCATTTCAGACTTTATAGTATTATTGAGGAGCTCTTTCTTCTCATGGTCATGTTATAAAAGCAGAGAGACTCTGTTTGTGGAAAAACAAGGGTTTCTAACCTTCCTCAACGATGAGAAAAAATTAGAAGTGTGAACCAGGAAAGGTAAAAAGAGCTTAAAAGTATGAATTTATTTTTCAGCCTGAGAACTGGGACTTGACTTCTGATTTTTGAATATTTACCATCTGGCATATGATCGTGTTTGCTGTACAGATTTCTCTCAGTCTAATCTGTTATAATTCCATAAAAATCTAAAACTTTCATTTAGTTTTTAGAAAGTCCATTCTTTAGAGATGTGAAAAAAGGAGGTAAAGAAACAGGTAAAGTTATTTTCAGACTTGTAAAGGTGTTTATAATGGAAGAGTAATGAGTTATTTAAAAGCAAGCTGCAGAAAAGAAATGTAACTGTTTATCTCCAGTTACTATATGAGCAAATCTAGTATTCATCAAAGAATAAATCAGTTTGACATTTGTCAGCTATTTAAATTTCACCATTTGAAGTCTCAGTAGCTAAAACAGGTAAAAAAGTGAAAACATGTAGGGTGAAAGACTAGAAGGGAGATGACATTATTTTCATACGCTTTGTATCCTTGTGCCTTAAGTAATGTTAGTCAACCTCTTTTTGTTCCCCTCCTGAGCAACTGGGTATCATTTGTGTCTTTTGCAGGAATGTTCTGTACCTCAGAGCTATCAAGTCTCCCACAGTGTAACTCATCTGTTTTATACTAGAATATAGATATAAAGTGGAGATTGCCTGGGAGTCCCGAGAGCAAGGAAATCCCAAGTAAAACCATCAAAAGAAGTAAAGGCCCTGGAGGATGGACACTTAAGTCCAAGTCTTTTTAACCATATGTTTGCAATCTCCCCACAGCATTTCTCTCCTGTTATTGGAAACAGACACCCCCACGACAGATCCCTGACTTCAGATTTCAGATTTCAGATTCTGCAGGCTTGATTCTTAAACATCGTTCTGATGTTGACTTGCTGGATTGCTTCTGCCGATTTAAACAGTCTCTTGATGCCACAATTTCTTCGTAGCTAGTCTGTAGAAAGAAATACGAGTGAAAATCACCATCCAGAAACTATTCTATTTTCCTAATTTTTTTCAACATTGAAGCCATGGACTGTAAAACGTTGGACCTCATGACACTACTTCTCTTAGTCTAGTTAGCTAAATTTTGAGATAGGCACCTGTTCTCACAGAGAAAGCAGTTGGTCTATACACACTTCCAGCAGTGGAGCTTGCCTTCATCTAAGGGTGCCAGAGCCCTGCAGAGCCCAAGACATGGCTTCAAGAAGTAGAAGCTTTCCCAAACCGACCCATTAAAGCACACTCCAGATGAGCACAGAAATTTGGAGTATGGGGATAGAAACTGGTGCTATAGCACAAAGCTGGGGTCTTGGAGAGACAGGGCCTGGAAATAACCCTCTAACAGTAAGTGCTACCAGACAAGGAGCCCGTGAAGAACAAAAGAGATAAGTAAAGCAGCTGAGGAAAAGATGTAGTGTCAGGAGAAATAAAGCGCAAGATAGGTAAGAGGTTCACAAAGAAAGGCAAATGGAAAGAGTTTTCTGACTCAGAATTTTTCCTTAGGCTCCCTGCCAGGCAACTGTTGCAGGACTCATCTCAGAGAGAAAAGTATGTAGGACTGTATTGATGTAAGGCTTTGCCAAGGATGGATGAATAAATTTGCTGGTATTTGACTGTTCCCAAATGAATTTTCAAATGGTCTCTGCTGGCACTGGTACAGCTGTCCCTTCCCTCCAGGACACTGCACTTTTGGGGGAGGTAGATATTTCCTTTAAGAAGGGTGATTAATATGAATTGTCACAAAATGTGTAGCTGTGAATGGGGATTAAGATTCATTTTGTATTGGAGAACAGTACTGTTACAACTATTTTTTAGTGATAGGGGTATCCTTCAAAGCTGAATCAAAATAGCCAACTAGCTTGTTGGCTGTCCTCACAGCTTCCCCCCACCTGAGAGGAAGGGGGTGATTTTTTTGTTTCTTAGGATGAGCAGAATTTAGCTTAATTCGTAAGATCTCTGAATCTCCAGATTGCTCTGGGTTGAAAAAATAATCAAGCCTGGATAGAGCAAGTTCAGTTCTCCTCTGCTCTAGGAATCTTCACTCAATGCTGACAAGTTCTGATGGCAGAAATGCATGGTAAACAGGTCCTTTCCTGAAAGTCAGAAATGACTTTTGGATAGCCAGAACTCGAACTCAGTTTTGCAGCACTGGCAGCTTGGAAGCTTCTTCTCACTTCTGACTGGAGTTTGTTTGGGAGCACTGAGTCTACCTTTTTTGAAGAGTAGGGGAGAGGATAAATTGTATATTGTAAACCATTCTATGATTCTATGATTCCATGATTTTTCCTTCCCTTCATGATGTCTGTCAGCTACTCAGTAGTCGACAATAGGTGGTTTTTTATTGATTTATTTTTGTAGTCTTTACAAATTGTGCCAGAGGATACAGTGGATATGAACTGGATACTGTAGTAAAAACAGCACAATAAACCCAAGGCAAAACAAAACAAAAATAACCAAAGAACTAAGCTCTCTTTCCTGCTTCCCCAAGATAACATTGCAAAAATGTGTGAGTTTTACCCTGCGTAAAGAATGCCATCCGGTAGAGTAAGACTGTACCAGTTACTCCAGTCCAAGAGAAAAACAGAAAGTAGGGGAAAAACCCCTCTTTCTTACAGAAACAACCAGCTTGTCTTTCTACTAGCTAGAAGCTGGATCAATCAGACACAATTGACCTTGTCTGCCTGGAAAGTTAAATACAGGGCTGAAAAGAAAATGTTGACATCTCAGTAGATTTTGAGCAGAGGCTTTATTTAATTTGATCAGTTCACACAAGAGATTTTAAATTGCCCTCAGCAAAGACACTCTGCCATTCTCTCATACCTTCCTGAAAGTTAACATTATTCATGGTGTACGCTCTAACTATGTTTTATGATATCAAATATCAGAATCACTTCTGATTAAATATAGGATAAATATAACCACTATTGCTTTACCCTTGACTTAGCCCTTCATGAGGCTTTTTTGTAGCCAACTGGACATAAAAGGAAAAGTGAAGAGAAAAGGAAAAGCAAAGGGAAAATAGAAAGGGAGAAGGAAAGAGAGAGGGAGAAGGAGAGAAAGAGGATGAAGGAGAGAGACAGGAAGAGGGAGCAGAATGCAAGGCAAGGGAAGATAGATAGAGAAAGAGAGAAAGAGAGAAAGATTGTTACTCAATAGACCTAGTCCACTAAAGTAGCTGCTTGAAAAATCTAGGTTATTGAATTGCCAAGGAATATATCCATCTTCCACCTGTTTTCATTCTATAAAAAGAGCGGATAAAATATACTTATCAAGGGGTCCTCCACAGCTTCTCCTTCTCTCAGTTTCTCTGCAACCATGTACAATTTGCTATTAAAGTGATGTTGATATACCAAGATCTATTTTCAAGGCAAGTCAAAAARCATCTAGAATCTGTATCCAAATCTCTAAATTAAAGACCAGTTATGATCATAATTATTACTCATTCATATCACAGTCAAACCCACAGGATGAATTATGATGTGATGCAAATGTAGACATATTTTAAAAAAAGTCTTCCAGATCTGCTCCTTAGTGTATGTGTGCATGTGTGTTTCCATAATTTACTTAATTCTCTGTCAAACATTTGCGTTAAAGAATTCTTTTCTCCTTCATTTTTAAACTCCTGACAACACTACCCCATCACCACATCTGGGGAAGAGGAGATGGAGGAAGCAGTCCAGAACTGATATCTCTAAACCAAATACTACAATTCTTTTCCCAATCAAGGTGTTTAAGTCCAAAAAAGATAGCTTGCAATACACAGCTTAGGTCGGTTATAGAGTGCTTGCCCTGAAGTTTCTGGACAGAGAAACACTATTACATGAAGGAGACAGAAAAGAAATGTCACATAAGTTATTCCTCTCATTCTTGTGTTCTATGGGATTTCAAACACTTCCCTTTGGAGTAGGCAGAACTGGCGGCAGTCAAGGCTGAATACTAATGTAGATAGTATATAGTATGACAATTCCACTAATGCAAAGAGTAACAGATACTTTGTGCTGTTGCATGTTGTTAAAATGGCAAATAAAATCTTCTGTGTAAAAAGTTATATTCAGTAACAAACAGTAGAAAGTGCTGGTCCAGCACGTCTTCTTCTCTAAGTCTCTAGCCTGGAGGAGAAGCTATTCCTAACATTCTTCAACTATATGAAACAAGTAGGAATGGTGGCTAGGGAGAACGAAAAATGTTGGTACGCAGCACACAGGAAATGCAGGTATGGTCTCAGAACAGTAATCTGGATCTGTGGGCTGAATTTGAGCATCTAAGCTTCAAACATCTAGGCTTTTCAGTTGCACTCTATTGATTTTGTTGGCTCTGCACCTACTTTTGTTTCCTTATCAGGAGAGTTTGATGGTGAATTTAGGCCACTCATCTATCTGCCTTGCTCATTCTCTTACCCATGAATGGATCATCAGTGCTCACAGTTCCAGCTGTGAATTCAACAAGATTAGCTTGCTGTGAGAAAATATGTAGTACCCTAGAATTAGAAGTATTTTCGCTGCAGTTTTCCTGCTGACTGATTGCTCCCAGAACTGTAATATTTACAAGGAACAGACAAACAATATTTAGTACTAAAACTTCCCAGAATTTATATGGCCATATATAACAACTTGTTATGTAACAAAGTTGACTCGAGTTTTAATCTTACTACTACAGGCCAAGTATGTCCCTCAATATCTGTGATGAAGATGTTTTAAAACATTTAAGAACTCTGGAGGATCGTGTGAATTGTTATCACTTTCTGATTTTCTACTGCATTGTTGCAGAATTAGGGTGCTAGGCTGAATGGAGGACCAAAAATTTCTGGATATACTGAGTCAAAATTATATGAAATTAATGGAAAGACACTGAAAATCCAGCTAACAGAGGCACCCAACAGACACTATGATTTGTACAGTAGTATGTGCAGAAGAGTCTTCATCTCAGTTCAGACCAACGTACATTTCCTCAGTTGCAGGGGTGGGCATGCTTCCCAGTGGCTGTTGGAACAGCTTACCCTGCCATGTTGGAGGCTTCAATCTAGATGAAGCTTCAGATGGAGGAAGTAGCTCTGCAAGTTTCAGGCAGAGGTGAACATCTGAGTCCTCTTCCTGATGCTGGGGCAGACTCCATTTCTTTCCTGGCTGCTTTCCTGTAAAAGGTGTGCCATCACTGAAGAGCTGTGTTGCCAAGTCAGGGAGTAATGGGGGGAAGTCAGAAGGCTGTACAGCATCAGAGAGGATGAGGGAGAGAGAGAGTGGATCCTATAGGGACCGAACAGCTTCAGGAGCCCCAGGTCCCAAATGCAATGGAGATACAGGCAGAGTTTGAGCCTAGCAGGATGGTAACTGGAAAATCTGAGGAAGGTGAAGGCTGGAAGCTCATGATTTCTGGTACTAGGAAGGTTTCTGCTTCTCCTAAGGGTTTTCAGCTATGTAAAGTGTTCACTGCCCTCAAAGGTAAGGAGGAGCTGGGAGGACTTTAAAGCAAAGTATCTAGGTTGATGGACCCTGAGCCATGCTCAAGCCATGCACTTGAAAGAAACGGTGAGTGATAGTAGTGGGTGACTCACTGCTGTGGGAGATGGAGGCACCCACCTGCTGACATGATCTGTCATCTATAGAGGTCTGCTACTTCCTAGGTATATCTATCTGGGATGCTGCAGAGAGACTGCTGAGGCTTGTCCAGCCCTCTATTACCCACTGCTGCTCTTCCACATGGGCATTAACAATACTGTCAGGGCAACTTGGGAAGTGTGAAACATGACTACATAGCTCTGGGGACAAGAGAGAGAGGTATGGAGTCCAAACAGTTTTCTCCTCAATCCTGCCAGGGATAAGAGTGCATTCAGCAGGAGTGATACTGTGTGCCAACAACTGGTTGCACATCTGGTGTCAGCAACCCTAGGACCCTGTTCTAGAATCAATGCTTGGGAGCAGAGGCTGCTGTCTCACTATGCAGTGCAAGAGTATCTTTGCTAACAATCTGGCTGACCTAGTAAGCAGGGCTTCATAAATTAGGAATCATGGGAGGAGGGAAAGGTAGGAGCTGCTGGGAGGCTACCAGCAGCCATCTGAGGAGACATGGACAGGGTTAAAAACAAAGACTCCAGGGTAATGTGAACAACTTAATCAACGAAACAGGGCTTACATGAGAGCACCTCAAGTATTTGCACGTGCGCAAGGGTGTTCCCAGAAGACAACACTATGGGGAAATCTCAAACACTTTCTGGAAAATCAGTACACCTGGATGCATCTCTAAAATGTAAGTGCACTAATGCATGCTGCATGGGGAATAAACAGGAGGAATTAGAGATCTGTGTGCAGTTTCAGGGCTATGATTTCATTGAGAGCATGGAGATGTGGTGGGATAGCTTGCATTACTGGAATACTGCAATGGATGGATACAGGTTCTTTAGGAAGGACAGTCCAGGAAGGTGGGGTGGGGGAGCGGGGTAGGAAAGGGAATGGTTTGCCGCTGAGAGAGCAGCTACAATGTATGGAGCTGTGCCTGGGGATGGACAATGAGCTAAATGAGAGCTTCTGGGTAAGAACTAAGGGATATATTAACATGGATGACAGTGTCACTGGCTATAGGCCAACTAATCAGGAAGAAGAAGTAGATGAGGCTTTCTACAGAGTTTGAAGTAGCCTTGTGTTCACAGACTCTGCTCCTCAGGGGGATTTAGCCATCCTGATATCTGCTGGCAGGACCACACAGAAGGGCACAAGTAATAAAGCAATAGAGGATGTTCCTGGAGAGTGTTGATGACAGCTTCCAGATAGAGCTAATAAAGGAGCCAAGGAGGAGAGGGTACACTGCTGGATCTTGTATCTACAAACAGGGAATGACTAGCTAGAGATGTGAAGTTTGGTGGCCACTCTAGCTGCAGTGAGCATGAGATAGCATAGTTCAGGATTCTGAGGCAGGAGCAAAAAGCAGGAACATATTCTATTATAATTATTTATTTGTCAGCTCAGGGAACATGCTACATGATTGCTATTTCTGTGTGCAGCCTACAAGGAAATCACTGTTCTAAAAGACACAACCAAATCCGAGCAGCTCTTATTTTGTTTAGTGCCATGTATTTCAACTGGCCTTGGTGGCTGTATCAAGACAAAAGAAACCTAAAAGGGGGCTGAACTCCACTGCTTTTTGAGCTGAGGTTCTCGTTCCTTCTCACAACCAGGAAGGGCAACAATGACTGACAATGTGATTGGGTTTTGAAATGCTTAATGAAGAAATACAGACATGCTTGTCTATCTGTAATTGAGAATGTGCTCATGGGGTATCATAGGGATTCTTTTTGACTTGTGCTTTAATCTCTTGCTGTCACTCAAACTGAGCATGTGGCCAAAAGTCTCAGTAAAGGGCTACCTTGGTTTACACCTACAAGCCTTTTCCATGCAGCTTTGAATATGACTGCAGTTGAACCAACACCTCTCTTGAATTAGATAGCTGATGATGGAAACTGGAGGTAAAAGCACCCTCTTCTCTAATCTTGTAGTCCTGGAGTCAGCTCTGGATTCTAGATCTGCAAACTCCAAAACAAAATTGCAGTAATGCAAAAGGTACAACACATTCTCTCATGCTTCTGCTCTCATGTCAGGATCCACTATTGCAAGGCTAATGCATTAAAACCACGCATTAAGAAAATGCATAAAATGCAGTGCTAGGTCTCCAAATATTCTTTAAATATTCTAACACATTATACTGACAGTTCAAAGACCTTCCTCTCTGAAGTTTCCATCTTATATTCTTATATATTTATTATATTCTACTGTGAGTTCAGCTTCTCTTAAATCACAGAAGCAAAAAGAATCTAAGGAGTAAAACATGGACTGAATACTTTGAAGAATCACTCTAAGTAGTAATAGCAGCTGTGTCTTTAAAATTATGCAAAAGTAAAGCAGATAGGAGAAGGAGGTAGAAGGGCAAAGTTCTCTGTAATAATATGATAAGAAAGTGTATCAACAGAGGAAGTTTGTGTCAAGCCACAGATGTAAATGAAATATTTAAAAGCAAAATATTTAGATCAGAAAGACCAGCCTAAGCGGATAAAATAAACATACCAATTAGTAAATAATTGTGTCATTTATGTTTACTGATAGATTATTTCTATTTTTTTTTTGATTTCTGAAGACTTCCCATCTTTCCCATATTTAGCCTACACTGTCATTTGTAATCTTTTATTGTTCTCATGTAATTGCCATTCTTCAGAACATTTGTTGAATACAGCACGATAATTACTCACTGCCAAACACAGAAGGGGTTCCCTGTCCTAGGCATACGTGAAAGGAAGAAGGTGTGGAAAAAATACAGATAGTTTTAATTATTTAAAACAGTAAGAGATTTTACAGGTAAGAACTTTTCTCTTTTTCCTACAAAACTAACAAGTTTTTTTTTCCTTCTTTCCCATCATCCAGCTTCTACATATGAAATAAACTACTTAGATACAAAACTGTGGCTATGTAGTGGTGCAGAGATATTCTTCAGCCATCTTAAATCTATAAAAGTAACGAGAGCTTAGTACAACTGTGATACGAAAAATGGTAATTTGCTACTATAAGCTTATAGGATTACAAGTCCTAAAGGGCTTCCCTAACTGACTGTGAAGATAACAGAATTAAGGGGCAGAGGGGCTCCTTTTAGTAGAATCAGTATGAAATATGAAGTTTCTCCCTCTTGTGAAAATGTATTTTATCCAAACACACCACTAAACTGAATTATTTAGTAATGAAAATGTGATGTATAGTTACGGCTCCATTATTTGCACATCCTAACTTTATTGATTGAATTGCTAAAAATGCAAACATAATCATTAATGCTGGAGGTAATCAGACAAATCTTCAAAATTCATGTGATCAGAATAAATGGAAATCACTCCAATTCAGTGAACTGCATGTATTAACACCAAGTTAAATAAGCAAGAACCATTTACCTAAAGTCACCCTCCTGATAATACTGTTTCATGCACTGATCTCTGCCACAATCTCAATCTTTCTTTTGAACTGGAGCAAACTTTGTAGAGAGGTTTGAGATTAACCCCTTCAAGCAAGGACACAACAGAAAATTTGTCATGTTCATAGGTATGTTGTTTGCAATTTAATTAAACTTTAAAGACAGCATGAATCATTTATCCTTAGAGTTAGTTATTTTTTGCTTTGCTGGATTATTTTATACCTGATGTGCTCAATGTCATGAAACAGGTGACACTACCACATCACAATTTCTTAAAACAGTTTACTGAGGTAATAGTTTCCTAGTTTCTATAATCAACCTCAAGAGACCTGCCTGGAGCATAATAAACATGTATGGCAAGCTGCTGTTCAACACTAAACAAGTTATCAATAGGATCACAAGGAGCAGTATTTGGAAGCAATAATGTTCCCATTTTAGGTTCCAGTTCCAGGAAGAGACAGGAGATAAAAAGTGCAGTTAGCAGAGTTAAAGGCAGACAGACTGAAAAGAATCAGCCACACTTCTAGAAGTAAAATTAGGCATTTGGGAGCATTTCTAAAAGTGGACAAGAAAAAAAGATGAAGTGGGTGAAATAGTTTAAATACCTAAATTAATATTCAACATATAAGATGTTCTTCCCCAGGATGTTAGCCTTGGCTAGTACTTTTACCTACAAGACAAAACAGGAAACCCCAGCATCTATAGGCATTTGCCCACAGTATTATCGGTCCAAAAGCTGATCTCATTTCTGATGAGAGAGTAAAGTTAGACTACATCTATAGAGACAGTGCAATCTACTCTCAGACTTCCCAAAGTGCCTTACCATATCTTGCAGTCACATTGTAAAGTCCTTAGCTAGCTTAAAACTTGAATTCAATGTGAGCTACAAATTTTATCAAAAATGATTTAATATTTGTTAAGGGAATTCAAATCCTGCAGGCTTCAGGAGTCAGAGGAATTCTCCTTCCTGACCTGTTAGAGTTGAAGAAGTTAATTAGAAATACCAGAAAGATGATGAGCCAAGAACTTTCTTAAAAAAA
This sequence comes from Rhea americana, assembly GCF_003343005.1. Lineage (NCBI taxonomy): Eukaryota > Metazoa > Chordata > Aves > Rheiformes > Rheidae > Rhea > Rhea americana. The sequence goes on along the minus strand of NW_028186631.1, from coordinate 52,077 downwards.
AATAAAATAAAATAAAAATAAATAAATTATTTCTAAATCAGCTTAGTCTAGCATGCATTGATTTTGCAGATACTAATCTTTTTACACAGGAATCACAGAATCACAGAATGATTGAGGTTGGAAGGGACCTCTGGAGATCACTTAGTCCAGCCGCCCCGCTCAAGCAAGGTCACCTAGAGCATTTTGCCCAGGTCCTTGTCTGGACAACTTTTTGAGTATTTCCAAGGATGGAGATTCTACAACAGCTCTCGGCAACCTCTTCCTCTGTGCAGTCAACCTCACAGTAAAGAAGTTGTTCCTCACGTTCAGATGAATCTTTCCTAGGTGCAGGACCCTGCACTTCCTCTTGTTGACCTTCAGGAGGTTCCTTTCTGCTTAGCTCTCTAACCTGTTGAGGTCCCTCTCAATGGCAGTACAGTCCTCAGGTGTATCTGCCTCTACTCCTAGTTTTGCAGCATCAGCAAACTTGCTGAGGAGGCACTCTGTCTCTTCATGCAGGTCACTGATGAAAAAGTTGAACATGATTGGATCACATACTGACCCTTGGAGGACACCACTAGATACAGACCTCCACCTAGACTTTTGCCACTGATCACAACCTTCTGAGCTCTACCCTTCAGCCAGTTACATTGCAGGGTTAACCATCTGAAATATTTCAAAAAACGAAATATGCTAGGGTAATAAGAGCAAACTGAAATAGTTATATTTTCAGCAATCCTAAATGATAAAAATATCTAAAATGATAAAGAATACATACTGGGAAATTTGGAGTTGTTTTAGACAATGTTTGTATAAAATATTGAAAGTAGGCAAGAGTTTAATCTTTCCTGAAGAGAATAAACTTTAGATTGCTTTGCATATGACAGTGTGAATGGATTTACGCAAACTAACACTTGGATTGTCACTGTGGTCCAGTGTACTGAAGTCCCTTGCTCTTCCTGACAGCAGTGAAGATAACAGATGTATAGATGTGTGGGAAGCTTGTCAGCCAAATTCAGGAAGACACATCTAGGAGGGAAAGAGATGTAAGCACGAGGTTTCAGGGTATTTAGTTTTTTCTTTTTATTTTATATATTATATATATATATATATATATATATATATATATTTCTACTTTTAAGATAATTTGGCTATTCAAAAAATAAAAAAGAAGTTATTTCTTTGTGGGACTTATCTCTCCTGCTGAAAATTATTGGTAGGTATGTAATGAGGCTGCTTTGTCATTGGAGATAGTTGTCCTGGACCATGCTGAGCCACTCAGGACCTACCACTTGCTGTTTCTAAGGCAAGTTTCACTTAAGGGAATTTTCTCAAGGCAAATCCTCTAACCGTTTCACTTCTGCTGCTGAAGTCTTCTATTTATTCCCTTTAAAAGTATTCATTTTATTTTGACAATCATCTCTATTATTTTCAAGCCATGCTGATTTTTTCTTTTTTTCATTCTCTTTCTGGGTGTGGCAAAGCAACCATCACTTGCAGATAATTTATCCCTCCATCTGACTTTGCATTTAACTAGTCAGAGATTATATGAAAAGGCTCCAAAAACTTTAAAATAAGCTTCTGTAATTGTTCAACAATTGATTTTCATTAGCTGTCTCTATGTTCAGGTTACAATCAAGTACCAATAGACCGTTCTTCTATTTTGTGCATTTTGTCATGGAGTCAAACGGCATTTCCTTCACATATTTAAATGCATAATATGGACTGTTGTACTTGCTTGATTAATAACTGCCTAGTAGGAGACCAATACAGGGGACTTCATCCTGCTGCTACTGGACTCCTCAGTAAAGCTTCCGCTAACGGCTGGTAGCTCAAGATCAGATTTCTATGACAGCAGGATCTGCATAACTCACTTCACAAGCTGATCACAGGTAAGGCTTGGTACGATGTACAGACACCAGTGGAAGAGGTGCATGTTCTCCCTTGAACACTGTAGATCTCTGATAAAGCTGAGAGCTTTACTCTCTCCTGCATTAAATAATAAATAAATAAATAAACAACTAAATAAGTGACTCAGTTCATTAAAATGTGACTCTGATACAGTAGAAGCCCCATTTTCCCCTAGGGAGATTAGTAAGATCAGAATAACCAGATCTGGACATGGGGTTATAGGAAGAGGAAACTGATGCCTCCTAGGTATGCAGAAGAGCAAAGGGTGACATCATCTCCCCTCCCCCTCCCCCCACCAAGAGCTTCTGTACTCCATCAGTRATTTTTCTACTGACTTGAGAAGACTGTTATGACCACAGAATCTTCTTTCTAACAATGGTTGTAGGAGTTCTGTGATTTATTTCTTGTAGTTTTGTGATTTGTTTCTTGTATGGAGTCTGTAATTGAACTTAACTTTAAGAGAATGATGTACTTGCCTGAAGATGTCTAGTTCATATCTGCTCGTTTGGATTACTGAACAAGCAAGCTTGCTTCCATTCTACAAAACACTAATTTCTTTGAAAAGCTGAAACACTACTGCATTGGGTTTAACAAAGTACTTAGTAAGTGAACCAAGAAAGGCATTTCCATGTGCCGGAAAATTGTCATGAAACTGTTTGGGGAACTATATGACCTGGAGGCCTTTTACAGGAAGCACTGAACAATAACAAATACCAGATAGAATCTGTTGGATACAAGAAATTTATTAATGAGCAGCAGATATATGTTGCACATATTTGGAGATGAATGCTTAATTAAAGAAGATTTGTGCACGAAAGTTCAACAGCAGCTGTCTAAACTGAACATTACTGATTTTGATAAGTGCCGATTTGTCAAGTTTTCTGAGCACAAAGTAGGAAAGGCAAGGGAAATTTGTTCTTACTATAATAACTCGTTTACATCAGCTTACACTAGAACTGGTCAATCTTTAAAGTAAAATGAAGCTATTTCTCTCTTTCGTTATGGAAAGGAAATCTTTAGCAACTTCTATCTTTCAGAAAAAGAAAATGAAGAACTTGCCATTGGTTTTCACCCATTTCCCTCTTGTTTATTCTTTTGGTGTGAGAACAGTGGACTCAATAATTACAATAGCCTTTTTATGATCATACCCATAGAAAGCCTAGATAACAGTGATACATGTGCATTTCTTACTAATGAAGACTCAGTAGTTGACTAGGATTGTAGAAATATTGCTACTTCCCCAATTTCAGAAATATATCCAGCTTCTTTGTGTTTATGTAGCCTCCCAACATATCCCTTTGTATTTCCTAGAATCTTACATACGCAGTTTCTGCCTTGATTCAACTCATCAGAGAAAAAGAAAATTTTACTTGGTAACTTGGGCACAGACAAATGTATATGAACAGTCAATAACCAAATTACGGCAATTAAAATTAACTATTGAGACAAGCAAGCAAATAAAACACATGCATAAATGTTTTCCTCGATGACTGTTATGGTATATGTTCAAACTGTGGTTAATTTCATCATTTAGAACTATAACGACAGTTACTAAAAATGTTAATTGAGTCCACTTTAGGCTTTCTTTGGAATAGGTTTGAGTACTGAACGTGAATTAGGAGTAGCACTTTGCATGTTCATACTGGACATGCAGCAACAACAACTATTCTTCCTAGCTATATACAGTTTAAACTCTAAGTTTTCTGGAACTATTCTTTAGGAGGATAGATGATTCCACATACAGTAATAATTGCTTGTATATTCTCTAGTGGTATTTTGCAGAAGTCTAATTTCATTTTGATGAATTAATTAAGATGGTATTTGTGTTTCCTTCTCAAGAAAGGAGAGGTAAAGAAGGCAGAGTTACTGAATGCCTTCTTTGCTTCCGTCTTCACTACTAAGGCCATCCTTTAGGAATCCCAGAGCCTGAAGAGGAGAGAAACAGTGTGGAGAAAGGAAGACTTTCCTTTGGTTGAGGAGGATAGAATTAGAGATCTTCTATGCAAACTTGATATCCACAAACTCATTGGCCCTGATGGGATGCACCCATGGGTACCGAGGGAGCTGACGGATGTTATTGCTAGGCCGCTCTTTATCAGCTTTTGAAAGGACATAGAGAACAGCAGAGGTGCCTGAGGACTGTAAGAAAGCCAATGTCACTCTAGTCTTCAGAAGGATCAAGATGGAGAACTCATGAAACTACAGACCACTAAGCATCTCCTCCACCCCTGGAAAGAGGATGGAACTACACGTCTTGGATGTCATCTCCAAGCACGTAGAGGAAAGAATCACAGAATGACAGAATCTGTAAGGTTGGAAGGGACCTCTGCAGATCATCTAGTCCAAACTCCCTCCACAGGCAGGGTTGCATCCAGGCAGATTTTGAATATCTCCAGAGAAGAAGACACCACAACCTCGCAGGGCAACCTGTTCCAGTGCTCTGTCACTCTCACAGGGAAGAAATTCCACCTCATATTCAGGCAGAACTCCCTGTGCTTCATCTTGTGCCTGTTACCTTTTATCCTGTCACATGGCACCAMTGAAAAGAGTTTGTCCCCATCCCCCTTCACACCCTTCCTTCAGGTACTTATACACATTGATAAGACCCCTCCCCCGCCTCAGTCTTTTCCTCCCCAGGCTAAACAGGCCCAGTTCTCTCAGCCATTCCTCAGAATGCGGATGCTCCAGCCCTCTCATCATCTCTGTATCATCCCTATGCTGGACTCTCTCCAGTAGCTCCATGTCTCTCTTGTCCTGGGGAGCCCACAACTGGATGCAGTACTGGAGATGAGKCCTCCCTAGGGCTGAGGAGAGGRGCAGGACCACCTGCCTCAACCTGCTGACAACGCTCTTCCTAATGCACCCCAGGACACCATTGGCCTTTTTGGCTACAAGGGCACATTGCTGGCTCATAGTGAATTTGTCATCCACCGGCACTCTGAAGTCCTTCTCTGCAGAGCTGCTTTCCAGAAGGTCAGCCCCTAGCCTGTACTGGTGTATGAGGTTATTTCTGCCTAGGTGCAGGACTCGGCACTTGCCCGTGTTCAGCCTTATGAGGTTCCTCTCTGCCCAGCTCTCCAGCCTCTCCAGGTCTCTGAATGACAGCACAGCCCTCTGGTGTGTCAGCCACACCTCCCAGCTTGGTAGCATCAGCAAACTTGMTGAGAAGGCACTCTCTCCCTTTGTGTAGATCATTGATGAATAAGTTGAACAAGATGGGAGCCAGTACTGAGCCCTGGGCAAATCCACTACCCACAGGCCTCCAACTGGACTCCATGCCACTGATGACAAACTTCTGAGCTCTGCTCTCAGCCAACTCTTAATCCACTTCACAGTCCACTCATCTTACTCACATTTCCTGAGCTTATCTAGAAGGATGTATGGGGAGACAGTGTCAAAAGCCTTGCAGAAGTCAAGGGAGACAACATCCACTGCTCTTCCCTCATCTACCCAGCCAGTCATTCCATCAGTGAAGGCTATCAGATTGCTTAAGCAGGATTTCCCCTTGGTGAATCCATACTGACTGCTCTTGATCGCCTTCTTTGCTAAGTCTAAATCCATCCTTTGGTAAATTAATTAAGATGGTATTTGTGATTCCTCCTCAAGAAAGGAGAGGCAGAGAAACAGAATTCCTACATGAGGATTTGTTGTTCTGGTGGACAACAAGCTGACTATGAGCGAGTAATGTGCCCTTGTGGCCAAGAAGGGCAATTGTATACCCTGGGGTGCTATAGAGAGCGCATTGACTGCAGGTCGAGGGAGGTGATCCTGCTGCTCTGCTCAGTTCCAGTGAGGCCTCATCTTGAGCACTGAGTCCAGGTCCAGGCTCCCCAGAGACATGACTCATGTCTCTGGGGACTGAAATGTGTCCCCAGTACAAGAGAGACACGGAGCTACTGGAGAGAGTCCAGTGTAGGGCTACAAAGATGATTAGAAGAGTGGAGCATCTCTCTCACAAGGAAAGACTGCAAGAGCTGGGCCTATTTAGGCTGGAGAAGAGAAGACTGAGAGGGGATCTGATTAATGTCTGCAAATACTTGAAGGGAGGCTGTAAAGAGAATGGAGCTGGACTCTTCTCAGTGGTGCCCAGTGAAAGGACAAGAGGCAATGGGCACAAGCTGAAACACAGGAATTTCCATCTGAACGTGAGGAAGAATTTATTTACTGTGACGGTCACTAAGCAAAAGGAGTGGTTGCCCAGTGAGGTTGTAGAGTCTCCTTCTCTAGAGATATTCAAAACCCACCTGGATGTCATGTTTTCTAACACGCTGTAGGTGAGCCTGCTTGAGCAGGGAGGTTGGACTAGATGATCTTCAGAGGTTCCTTCCAATCTCAACTGTTATACAATTCTGTGATTCTGTGATTCTGTAAAGAGTATAAATGATGCGTACTATACTTGAAATAGTATCACCAGAATTCAGTGTGATTATCATTGAGGTGACTTGAACATCTCAGTTTGAGATGTGAATATTGCTATTGCTGTTGCTTTCAAGAAATAGAGCATATTTGTAATCCCTTTGCTACTAACACATTACATGTTTAAAGGAATTGATTCAAAATCTTTGTAAATAACAGAAAAGAGTAAAATATCAGAATGTGTATCATATTGTTTCTATGAATGCGTATATTTAAATTTTAGGTTATATAGCTAGAGCACAAAGAAATCAGGAAATCTGAAAATTATACAGATTACAATTTCATTTTATATTGTGAGGTAGAGACTAATTCTTCTATGATTCCTTGTTTACCTAGAACAATATGTGCTAATGACACTTTAAAACTGCAATTTAATTACAAACATGAAGGAGTACAGAACCTGGAAATCTAAAATGATGTATAGTTGCACGGTACTTCATACTTCTGCTTTCTCCTTTGAACCTCATTATACGGTCTTTCAATTCTTCTTTTCTCTACCTCTTTAAGCCATTTTGCACTCGATTATGAGATAATAGTAAGGGTTTACTAAAGAAGACTGAAGCAGTGCTATTCTTAATCCAGAGATAAACAAAGTGTTCTTTTGTTACTAGATGTAGTACAGTGAAGTAAAAATCCCTGTAACCCTGATACTGAGACTGAATCAACTGTTTATGAACATCCATATGACAAGCAACATGTTAGTCTGACCCAAATACACTGCTTTTCCATATTCACTGCCTTTTTGGAGCTTCTTTGCTGGAAAAAATGAACATATGTCAATTTTCATTTTCTATTTTTATGAGAATGGATAAGAGTGAATGTATTCCCACCAATAAGATGTGAAGRGGAATATGAAGTGTAACATGCAAAGTAGTTTGAGTTGATACTTCAGTCAGGAGAAATAAAAGTTCTTCCATGAATTCCCCTCATCATTCCTTTCATTTCCTCCATATAAGTCATATGTAAAGGTGTCAGGTTGAACATTATAGAGACTTTCTCTTATGAAAACTAGTGAAGTTTTCAGGAAGAAGTTAAAATGAAGATGACCACAAGGAAAGCCTAAGTCCAAGATCATTTTGCTTCATTGAAACAGCTTCATAAATACCCAGGTTTCCTTTGTCTCCCCTTGACTGCAGCAAGTACGTTTAGAAGAGTACTTTGATGCAACAAATATATCTCTGATGAATAGGTAGCTTTGACAAAATAGTGTCTTTCAATGCAATTTAATTTCTTTGAAAATATTCCTAGTACCTCTGGTGAAATTGTCTAGGCTGTCTGCATTTAGTTGATATTCATGCAAAGTCATAAACTGGTCAATATTTATTCCCAAAGCAACATAGATTTGAAAGCTTTCAGTAATCTTTCCAAACAGGTAGTTTGCACAGAAAGCCAATTATAAACCAGGTTTCATGATTTGTCACAAAATCACTGTGTGGAATTCTACAGAGAAATAAAAGAATTCCTAGCTTTTCAGAACAAAGCATGACAATACAGTAGTGCCATCCTCAGTCTCGATTTTTTTTGTGCAAAATGAGTAATAAATTTTAAACAGAGAAGAGAATGCTCTGGAAGGTAAATGCAATAACCTAGGTGGGTAGGAGCTATGTCTCAGAGTAATCGGGGAAAAGTCAAAAGTTTTGGGGAGGAATAGTCATCAGAGAATAAACAGATAATAATATAATATAAGCATTTAACTTCAGATACTTAAAATATTTTTGGCAATGAACATGGGCAATGTGCTTGAGTGATCCTGCTTGAGCAGTGGCTTTGGACTAGGTGATATCCAGAGGTTCCTTCCAACCTCAACCATTCTGTGTGTGATACCTTGTTCAACCTTTCTGAGATGGTAGCCCTTGCTCAGTTACGGAGTGGTACTGTCTGTACTGGATTACTATCATTGGGTTTTGAGACTGGTGCTAGGAGAGAGAATGAAGTGAACAGACGTGTGTATGCTTAAGAGAGAAAATTTTTTTTTATAGAGTCCAGCATCCAACAGTATCATAGCTTATTAACTCACCCCTCTGTCCCTCCAGAGCTATCATCTGAAATTAAAAAGCAAAGATCACAGGAGGCTTCAAGGTGTATCATAGTAGTTCAGTTAGGGAAGAAAGGCAATAGCCTAATCAGAAGAGTCTGCCTCTTTCAGAAGGAGGAAAAAGATTTCTGGAGATGGTTGTACAATTCAGTTGTACTGGATTATCTTTTAACCACAGTGAAACAAACAAGCAGATGAAATGCTGTGATAATCAGTCCTTTCTGATTTCCAATTATTAAACAGAACTGTACATCTCTACATCTCTATTAGTGTCAGTCAAAATATAACCTTCTCTTGTTTCTCATAAGAGTAACCTTTTGTAATAAAACAAGTAGCAAGATAAACGTGAAAACATAAGAGGAGTTTACTCTGTTCAGTGATGGGCTCTTGCCTGGACATTGAGGGCTTCCAAAATTCCTGTGCAACCTGAACTCTTTTATCATCATGTCATCAGGCTGTTGATGGCTTCCCCTCTCTAACATTCTCAATGGCACCTTTCAGAACACAATCATACTGGAAATGATAGGCAAGAGAGCTTGCAATGCTGCATCCACAGAGACTTTCTCCATAGACTGTGATTTAGAGTTCACATCACTGACAGTTCTTCCATCTGTCCCTGTATGAGCTGCCTGGTGCTATAATCTAGACTAAAGAGAAAATAACTAGTGTCATATGCTTCTGACTCCTTGCTAAGAGTAGGCACGAAAAAACAAGGAAGGGTTGGAGGGCAGAGCAGGGAAGGGACTGTGCATCCATAACTTAAATGTCAGTTCAGGATGAGTAATTGTTTCTTACTGGTACTTGCTGAGGAAAAATTATTAGTTTCTGAGATTAAGTGGGCAGAACTCTGTCTTCATGAGATATAATTCTTTCTGCTGAGAATTTTTGTCATGGCATGCAGCCTATTATCATGCATTGTATCTTTTAGCCCTACACTACAGAAGCTAAAATATATTTCAAGTCTTGTATATGTATACTGTATATACTTGTACAAAAAGATAGTTTGTTGAAGCCAGCTTCGCATGGATAGTTCCCCTGYGGGACAGACCATTAGTTTGATCGCATAGTAACACCACATTAGTACTTGCAGCAATTACTCATTTAATTTTTTTATCACAAAGTCCCTTCCTTTCTCCTTTACAGTTCACAGAAGATTCAAATCTGATTCGGTCTATGGGGCTTGTTCCTTTGGTTTAGGCTGGAGAGACTCCAGTTTCTAATCTGGCGGACCCCTTAATTCTGTTGTTGGAGGCTACAGCTCTTACTGTGTGAAACTCTTGCACAGCTTTTATTATCTGTCTCTCAGGAATGTTCGCCCATCTTATTTACCCCTTTACCAGCCTTCACTCAGCCACTACCAACCCTGTACTATCCTACTGACATCTATCTCCGTAAAATGCATCTAGCAATGGAGCAAGAAGGTCSAGCTAAGTGGCAGAGTGTTTCTGGATTTTCTCTTTTCACATTCTCTGGCTACCCTGAGAAGTTTCTATCAGTATCATCATCTCAAAGAACAGCTTCAGGAAAAGGACACTGAAGTGGAGATGGCTGCCTTCCTATTTGTGTGCCCTGATGAGTGCTGTTGTAAATAGTAAGATTGGTTTACCCACATTGCTGAGGATATGAGTTATATGGGGAGATGAGTATAGTAGTGAGAAAAGGGTGCCTTTACAGTACATTTGTTTCAATTCATGGCTGACATAAAGAGAAGCTCTTTTGTGTCACTGGCCTGCTGTAAGCATGAATTCTTCCCTTTTGATAAAGGACAAAATTATTTATCATAGTGAAAAGCAAACAAACTTCAAACCAAAAGTCTGTTCTTGTCTCTGTGTTCATGATAGCCCTACTTGGAGGTAAGCATACGTGACTGGAAGCATTACTTCCTTTCTGAAGACAGTACCACATTTGGACAGCCTCTGTTAGGGATTACAGTTTTGTCCCATTCACTCTCTAAAAGAGCTTGTGGGAAGTACCTATTTCAGGAACCAATGAGCCCTTAGGCTTTAACACATTTACCTACACAATACACTTGGCAGGCAGGAATACATGATACCCAAGGTCACACAAGGTATCTGCAACAAATTCACAACTTGACTGTAGACTTCCTCAGTGAGAGACACAGTGCACCTGCCTCCTCAGGTACCTATTGCCAATTGTACCAAAGGTAATGCCAGGCATCAGATACTAGCCGGAGGCTTGTGAAAACTATGCTCAATTTCCCACTTCTCTGAATTTTAAGTGAAGTCTCAGTGCCTCATTCTCAACTTCCTTCTTAGCTGCCTGGGGATGTGGTGAGAATACACCCAGACATCATGATCATAGACTTGGTGATCGTTCCAGCCTTTGTTTCACCCTTACCAGTTTATGAAGCTCCCATAGGAAAGGTAGCACAGATGCATCAGTCAGGACTCCACAGTCCCCTCCCCACCTCAATGTTTCCTACATGCTCCACTGCTCCATCTGTGCATCCATACAACAAGTGGAGGTTATAAGTGAATTAAAACCTGAGTCTTGTGCATATGAGCTTGTGTAAGACTTGACTCTCAAGAACAGGGACATTTGYCCCTCTCCAAGTAGATGTTCCTTATTTACTGGTCATCTTTACAATTGTCTGTTTTGCAGAGCATCATGACAGAGTCATATGTACAATTTACCAGCAATAAAATCAAATTAAAAAGTGAGAAGGAACATTCATTTATCTTTTTCAGAATAAGACTCTTGTTGAAAGCCACAACAATTATCTGTTCAAATCCCCAGCTTTTAGTATATAAAAGTCCTGGCTGGTGAGCTTGTTCCATGTAAACCAACATTCTTTCTTTTTTTAATGTTGTTTTTCATTTTTCCCTTAAAAGTAATCAAATATTACTCCTTGCCAATCTTATTCAAAGATTTTTTTTTTTTTTTTTTTTTTTTGGTCTCTCTCCGTGTATCACATTCAAAACTCTTCCTCTCTCCTTCTTTCTTTGTATCTTTTTTCTCTTCAAGTATCAATTATTCTTAAGTATCATGTTATTATTTACGCACTAATAGCAATGCAGATAAATTTAATTTTACTTTTTCCTATTTGTGGACTAAWTATATTATTATATTTTTTCAAAATTGCCCACCAAAGGTTCCTCTATTTCATCACTGACTGTTCTTTCCTGCTGTTTTCATTACCTTATGAATGTTGGCATTTATAAGCAACATATTTTATGAGCTTACTAGACCTGATGTGATATTAAACATATTTCTAGAGTGGAAAAGAAAACAGTACAGGACTCAGGGAAAATTATTTATGGTCTGTATTAAAGACAATGGTTACTCTGTCCTTATAGAAGCGGGTAGACTGAATCCTATGTACAGTACACACAGAAGCTTTTGGGGACCACAATCCTATGTTAGAAATAGACAGCTAATCAATAATGGACCATTTATGCAACAAATGTAGGCTTTCTGTTTGCTTGTAAGCTGTTTGTGAGCTCATGGCTGTGTTCTCACAACCACTCAGCATACAAAGTGTTTTGTCGTATCATTTCCCCTTGAACACTTCTTGTTTGGAAGAGTTCTTGCTGTTTCCTTTGGATACACAGATCATATGACACATCTCTTGTAATGGGTGAAACTCATATTCCCACGACAAAACCACATTTTTACCAATTATTTTTCAACAGATCTACCTCAACATTCATGCACTGCAGATAACTGTACTTCCTACCCCTTTCCTTCTTCTTTTTTTTTTTATTAGCTGATATTCTTTGCACTATAGGATCGTACAGTTGCACAATGATCAGAACTCTGCTGTGGAAGATGATGTATAAACATCTACCAGCAGACAGTCTACTCTCAGAAGCTCCAAACCTAAACTGTAAATGCAAAGTGAAAAAAATAAAAATGGGTGGAAAGGGTAAGGTATTTACCATGCTCATGTCACAGAAGCAACTGTTTCAAGGTAACTCAGCCTCTGGTAGAACCGAAGAACGAACGAAAGCCACAATTTCACCATCACTCTAAGTAGGCTATGTATATCACTAGCATGAACAGCCATGCACCTGCCCTTTCCTGGACTGCAGCTGCTTGGGTTTGCAGCATTTCAGCCTATACCTCCCTATGCCAGTACAAACATTTTATGTCACAGAGTGAAGCAAATCTGGGCAAAACCAACAGACAAAAAGGAGGTGGTGTTTAATCTGGATCAGTTCACTGGGGAGGTTCACCAAGCAACCATACAGTTGCTTTCACTGACATGAAGAAAGGGAGCGGGAACATGCAACCAAAGGCAGACCTGTATTTTTCAGAGACAAGAACAGCTTATGCTGGTCTGTGACCATTGTCAAGTAATTTTTCATTGCCTACTATGTTCTCTTAGCCAGAAGACAAACTTACTAATGCAAAGGTACAGGAGTTCTGTCTTGCCTTCTTGGTCTATCTGCAGCATATCTAGGCAAACCTGAGCTATGCAGCTGAGGTGCAGTTCAGTGTAGCCGTGCCCACATGACTACACAGGCTCCATTATGATCTTCTCAGTAGAGAGTCTGCTACCATAAAGCACACACTGGGTACCCACACTGTAGCTGTGATATCTGTGCATGATGATGATGTATTGTAAACATCCTGTAAAGCCTTACAGGGTGCTCAGGTGTTACTGCAATACTCTTCAGTAGGAAGAAATAATAATTTTCTATTATCTCTATGCCTTTCTAAAATACTCTTTCTAAGATTCAAAGATACTGAAAACTCATCAGAAGGAAATTGACAATTCCAATGAAAAGAACAGTAGGGAAGAGCTATTTGCAAAAATATTTTTGCCTCCTAGGCCAACTGATTAACAGTTCTTTTCTTCAAGGTCTTCTATATAGGTAATCAACAGAGAATGCTGCAGCCTAGCACCAACTTTATTTCAAAGTTATTTATATTACAGTTATAAAAGTAGATCTATGCTGCCAAAATATAGTCCCTTGGATTACACAAAATAAATGCACAAAAAATGATTTCACTTGCCCACTGCAAAATTACACTTCTATCCTGCGTCTTACCAGGCAATAAATCAACATAGTTCAAGAGCTTTGTTGCTAGACTTGCTGTCCAGAAGGACTCAATGGGAAACCAAAGTTGTGAAAGATGTAGCTATGGAGCTATAACAATTTCATTTTTTAGGTTCTGCCTTATTGTTTCTTTGGGAACAGTGGGAACAATAGTCTTTTCAAGCAACTTTCCTCTCTTGTGAAGACTTCCTTCTTGCATTGCCTGGCTGGTATTCTAATTTTGTTCCTTTTCATTTCCTTCTTCTTATTCCTTCCACCTCCTTTTCTAAAACACAAACCAATTCAGAAGTAACAAATAGCATGCATTCTGTGCATGGAAGATACACAGAGTGTCTTTTCATAATCCTAAGATTAAAATGGTTACCTGTTAGTGATTGCAGAAGTGACATCTTGATCAGAAGTCCCACCCAATGTGGGGATGCACCACTTTGCTGAATGAGTTTACAAGAATCACCTGTAGAACATCATTTCTTTTTTCAAACTTTCCTCCATTTCAATTGCCTTTCCACAATATTTACAGTAATATTTTCCCACGTATGGGAGGTTCATTGAGTTCAAGTCTTACATTCATCTGATTCTTCCAATCCTCCTCCAACAGCTCATTTAAGTTTATGTCTCCTTGAAATATAAGTAGATACATATACAGACCAGCAAACAGAGGAGCAATTCTGAATTATTATCTAAACCTGTTTGTATTCTGGAAAAGATATCTATAATGAAAGACATTAAATAAATGCAATTCAGAGAAGAAGAGATCAGTTAGGACTCTAATTTCCCTCCYACTGTGTTCATATGCTTTTTCCAACAGAACAGCTTGTTTTCTATGTTTAGGGACTTTCGTGTTTGCGTTTGCATGTTTGTTTTCCTATACATGTTTTGAGAAACAAAGCTATGAGAAGAGCCCTTCCACTCCCCCCACCCCATCCCACTGGGTTGGACTGGTGGAGGTGTTCTTATGTGGGGTAGAGAGGAGGGACAGATTATTTCTTAGGGCTGAAACTTAACCATTTTAGTCAGGTTTAAGTTCAGGAGAACAAGGCTGTCCCAAAGCTGGACAAAGCAGCCTTAGAAAAGACTAAGTCATAATCATCTCCTCAAGGTTGTTAAACTCTCACCCACCTGCCAGTTCAGAGAACTCAAGAGAGGGACTGTATTTATTCCAGACGGGTTCCAAAATGACACATAGAGCAGGTTCCAAAATGCAGGTAACATGCAAATGCAGAAAAAAATGAGCTTACAACCCTAAAACATCTTTTATTCAAAGATACAGGTTGCTCCTCTGCTGTTGCTTGACTAGTGGCTAATTTATAGCCAAAACTCACACCAGTATCTGCTATCTGGCATGTTTAAAGTTCCTGGGAATCTGGGGAGGACAGAAACAGGAGAGGTCTTGTTAACCTCCATTAAATCTTTTTGGAATCTTTATGCTACACAACATTTGTAATCTGTGAGTCTGCCTTTCTTTTTCATTTTTAATTTGCTAATAAGAGTAGCTATTGGTACTTTAGAAACAGTGGTGATATCAGCCTTACCAAACATCAAACATGAAGGCTTTGTTGCCATTGTGTTATTGTGATATATTTCTATAATGGTTTGAGAAACGCAGGACTTCTCTTTGAGAACGGAGTTTTCAGCAGTATTTCTCCACAGCAGAATTGCTTAGTTCTGTTCCTYCACAAGAGTGGAGGAAAGAACAATCACAAGAAAAATGTTTCATTTGGTTGTATATGTGAGTTTCTAAAATGTTTCTTTTACCCAGAAATTAAAACCAGACAGTTAAAAGAAAAAGAAAACGCTCATCTTGCAATCTCAGAAGAAGTAAACTTATCAAAAGGACAGTTTTATAGAAGTTATTATTCCAGCTCTCACCACTGGTGTGTTTAGACCAATATCCTCATTACTACATACTTCAGATAAATGTTAAAAAACAAACCTCTAACATATACTGTGACAGAATAATTTACTGTTGAAGGAAGTCTTTTTCAAATCCATCAAGTTAAAATTTAACCCTCCCCCAAGCACTTTAAGAAAATCTACAAAGTAGCTGCCAATGATCTGTCAAGGTCATGTAAACTAAAAAAAAGTCTCACCTTTCCAAGAACTCTGTGACAACGAATTTCCAAGTTTTAATTTAGAGTTGTACTTTACAAAGAAATTACGTCTTTCTGATCACTTTAAATATATTGCCTCCAGTTCCTTGGGACATCCTATACATCCAGATCCTCTTTTATGGGGGAAAAGGAAACATGAACAGTAAAAATGTTGGCACCTTTCCTGCATTATTTCTACAAAATCTTCTTTGCCTCATCTTTATGATAGACAACTGCAGTTTTTCATTGTATTTCCTTCTTAGACACTGTGAACTACTCCAGCTAATTTCCTGCTTCTCACACACCACCTGGAGACAGAAGAGCAAGGGAAGTACACCTTCTTAACATACTGCAGTGTCCCTAGATTAGTCTCTTTCATCAGACTCAGCATGGTCTCAGAAAGCAAGCACTAAAGAGGATTGACACAGTATTTCAAGCCATGCTGCCCCATGAGATGCAGATTCTTTTATATCCTCTCTAGTGGTCCTGAAATTGCTAGTGAGACAAGCTGTGGCTTTACAAGCCAGTGAGTTTCAACATAACTTATGCAGGGAACAGAGAATGATTGATTTATACTGAACTATCTATTTGAATGCCAACCTTGAACACGTTGTTAAAAGCCGCAATGACTTCAAGCCCAGCTCTGTCACTGATCAGAGATAGACTGACATCGAACTGATCCCATGAGTTTGAAAAACAAAAGTAATAAAATCTACCAAACAAGCAGAACAGTTGTTTTCTGTTGCTCAGGTGTGGGTTTTAACAAGGGTTATGAGCTTTAGAAACAATTCTTCTATGCTCTGTGATTCTCCATTTAACACTGCCCATTGTGAATTCTGTGGAAGAAATCATATAAAAAACACACTGTAAATCACAGTATTTATCCCGGGGGATGCACTGATACAACCCATCTAAAGATCTGGCTTCTTTCTTATAGATAGCGATTTCCCCCGTTCTGTACACACACCAGAAATTACTCTCTTCTGTCAGGTTTAATCTTGAAGAATGAATCCAAGGATCTGCTCTTTTCTTATCTATATCTAATCCACAAATGGGCCTGCTATGGATGTGGCAACAAACTTCTACTCTTTCCTTGTGCAGAAGTAGCAGATCCCAGGTGCTCTGCTACACTTCTGTAAAGCTTCAGAATATGCTCCCTGCTGACATGCTACAAATGAAATTATACCTCTTAGATGGAAAGGTGATGAATGGAATTGTCAGCTGAACTATTGTAATCGGGGACATGGTAGTGGATTTTGTGTGTACTTGTTAAATATGTTTTCTTCTTGTATTTCCAAGATGCAGCAAATATAGTGCTGGATATAAGATGGGAGTATAAATACTAGACTTCTACAGTAATAGTAAAACATTCTTTTTATAGTATGAACATCAGAAACAATGTTTCAAAATTAAGGGAAATTAATAATTTAATATATTTATCTACAATAAATATATTCAAAATATATTTATTATAATAATAATAATAAATAAGTGCATCAGTGATACTTGATACTAACTGGTTGATGTAAGAAAATGCTCTACAAAAACCAGGAGAGAAAGCAGCTTTCTTTTGTCTAACTTTGTAATGTATAGTATGTTATTGTAGGCTCAACTCTGAGGAGTCATTCACTAACCATTAAGAGCACTGTGGGAACAGAGGTATTTTGTGAAATCTCTCTGTTGCATAAGAGCCTTTATTTGATCCAAACTTCCACAGGACAGAAATTCATGGAATTCTGTTGGCTTCAAATGGCATTAGATCAGTTTACATCAATGGAGGATTTATTCCACTCTTTCATACTAAAAAAAAAAAAAAAAAAAAAAAAAAAGACTTTTCATTATCTTGCATCTGTTTTGTTTTAACTCATTCTACACAGTGTTTTTCTCCCTCTAGTTATTTTAACAAGCCTATAATATTCACTTCAACCAAGGCAAGATCTCCATGTTTCTTTTGTTAAGCCTGGAGTGGCTGACAGTGAGGGGTTCAGAAYTGTATTGCACTACACATGGGAGAGTAGAAGGAGAAAATGAGTAGTTTCAAGAATGATGACTATTCATCCTTCTTTATTGAGACAATGGGTGTCTCTAATCTGGGAGAAACATGTGACGAGTTAGGAACAGTAAAAAGGACGTTGACACTAGGCTTTGGAAGAATTTGGACTCATCCCAACTAAGAAAAACACTCCTGCCCTTAAAGAGAAYTGGAGCTCATGTTGTTGAGGAACAATTTTTCACCCTTGCAATGCAAATTAGCAATATACTCCTTTAGGCTACTGCTACTATTCGAAACGAAGTAACTATCCAGAACAACCACACTGATCTACAGCTACCTGTTAATTTTTATGTCCAAAAGAAGCTCAAAATCTTCCTTTTTAAAACCCTCTATCAAATTCTCTACCCTGTCTTCCTAGTTCATATCTCGCTCTCCATGAGCTGGTTAGTTTACAGTTGCAGAACACGACTAACCAGAGACTATATGGACTGCAGAGAAAATGAATATTTTGAAAAGCGTAAGGCCAAGCTCACATCAGCTTCTTTCTTGGTAATGTACTTCAATATTCAGCTCACAAACCACATAAGGGCTATTCAAGCTGAGAAAAGGTTATAATAGTTAGTTACTTCAGCATAAGAAGTACACACAGGTGACCTTTCCTGGTCTGGTATAGTCCAGATGTAATGGAGATCCGTATTCTAGGAGTATTTAATTTACTGTAGAAGAACGACTCTGTTATGTAGTTTACAATGCTTTGAGCTGACTTCGATGAACTGTATGTTGATTGCAATAGAAGCCTAATTTCTTTCCATAGTCTCTTTCATTTTGTTCATGATCAAAGAAATCAATGAATAGGCAGTGTCTTTCCTAAACTTTTGTAAAGATATAACATAATGTACCTATTTCAGTACTCTCAGGGAGAAAAAAAAGCTGTTTGTGTGTATGTGTGTGTGTATTATGTTGTGTGTAACTGCTTGCAGAATACTCAATTTTCTCTCCATTTTCTTTCACTGCCTCCTCCTACGTGTCTTTATTAAGTCAGCAAGTTCCTTTGGATACTTCCCATCCATCCTGTTGTGTGTATATGGAAAAACTCTTCAAAAGCTTGGTCCTGGTGCARTGAGCTTTTTCAAACACTAATATATATCTAACCTATTGAGTTATGTTTTGTGGAAGTAATGATGAAATACTCTTGGGAACACAATGGCAACAAAAAAATAGCACAAAGACAGACCATAAAGCAAGAAACAAGGTCATTTATTAGATTATTCTAAGTCAAAAAAATGAAATAATGGGGTAGTCTTTGAAAGCATGCTAGGTGAAGAATGAGACTTTGGTAAGGCCCATTGGTATCAGATTCCTTCCTATTGCCATTGCAAATCAATCTACTAACCTCTGTTGTTTCCTAGTATGACRGCTACTGCCATAAAATCTCTGAGATACATAAAATAGATATACTTTTTAGCATAGAAAAGYATCTGTCTAGATGAGACTGAACAATAATATATATTGATAATGATAACTCAAAAGCAAAGCTAATATGATAGCAAAATAGTCTTGTAGAAATGACTCAGAAGTCAGGGTAATAGCAGGGGTATTCTTGCTAAAGTTGGAAAAGAATGGATGGGCTACTTTCAGAGAGGCATTTAAAGGCTCATCCACAAAATCTCTTTCAGGCTGAAAGTCAGGTAAGAAAAAATTGTCAGCAGAATTTTTCTAAAAATTACTAAAACTTCACAGTTGCTCAAGAACAAAGCGGAGCTCCAATTTTTAAATACTGATTGCCACTCACACAAAGTGGCTTTAAAGTATGAAGCAATCAGAATGGTAATGCATTGGTAGTCACTTTGCAGAGGGGTAAATGAGTCTAAGCAAAGGCTATGGCACCTGATGTGCAGACACTATTCAGCTAAGAGGCTACTCACTGTGTTTCCTCCTGTAGATTTGATTCACCTCATTTATTGTTTAAAATAAAATATTGTAGTAAAACAAATTTTGTGTGAACTTCCAGCTTAATCAGAATTGTGCTTGTGTGAAACCCTCAATCATACTTTAGGAAAAGTGTTCTGTGTTTCTCTGCTTCTCCAAATCACTGAGTTGCTGTGAGAGGCAGGGACCTCAGGACGCATCTGAACCAGCTCCATGCTCAGAGCATGGCCAGCATCAAGCTCAGCTCCAGTTTTGAAACCTCTAGGGATGAAGATAGCACAGCCCTCAGGGCAACTCCTCCAGGTATTAACTGATATCCTCATCAAGAATTTAGGGTTTTCTTACACTTCACTGGAACCTATCTAGTTTTAGCTTATGGCACCTGTTTCACCAGGCATTGATGTGAGGAGCCTAGGCCTATCTACTTGATCATCTCCTCATAGGTCTGTGGGGTTGCTGTTAGGTGCGCTGAAGTCATCTCTGTTCCAGACTGAACCACCCCAGTCCTGCAGCTTCTCCTCATAGGGCAATGGCTCCAGTCCTGACATCTCGTTGGCATCCTATGAACCCACTCCAGTTTGTCAATGTCTTTCCTGTATTGAGACCTCAAAATAGAGACAGTATCCAGATGGAATGTGGGGAGTGCTGAGCAAAGGTTTTAAGTCCCATCCTCACTCCCTGGGCCTTGCCCTGCTCACACTGTCTAGGGCTTTATATTTGTTGCTGCCCATGTGCATGGCTTACTGCCCTCCAGGGCACCAGGGCTTCTCTGAAGAGCTGCTCCCAGCCCTGCTCAGCCCCAACTGGCACTGCTACTGGGATCTGCCTTCCCAGGACAGAGTAGGTTTTTGTTCTGCGCTGTATGTCTCAAGGTTTCTCTTGGCCCCTTGTTCTCACCTGCCCAGAGTTCTTTGAGTGGCAGCACCACTCTTGCATGTATCAACTACCAGTCATTCCTCATTTGGTATCATTTGTGGCCTTGATGAGAGTACACTTCATCACCTTCTTCAGGTCACTAATAGAAATGTTAAACAGGACAAGTCCCAGGACAGACCCTATGGGACTCCACCTAGCACCAGCTTACAAGCAGAAATGACCCATTAACTACCACCCTCTGAATCTGACCACATGACCAGATATATCTCCAACTCATCATCCACTCACATAGACCATAGCCTCCCAGCTTGGATACAAAAGCATTCTGGGATAAAGGGTCAAAAGCATTGCTAAAGTAAATGATATCCACTACTTTCTTCTCATCTACACATCCATTTTTCAACAAAAGGCAACCAGTCTGTTCAGGCACAATTTACCAACAATAAATTCCTGATGACTAATCCCAGTCACCTTCTTCTCCCGCATGTGCCCAGAAATATACTTTCAAAGGACTCACTCAAGGACTAAAGTGGGATTGATGGGCTTACTGTTCCTCAGATCATCTTTCATGTGCTTTCTTAAAACAAGCATGATATTTGCCTTTCTCCAGTTGTTGGGAATCTTCCTTAATCTGCACAACCTTTCAAAGATGCTAGAGTGGCTAGCAAGGATTGATCAGTTCACTCAGCAGCCTCGGGTGCAATTTCTTGAGCCTGTGCGGGTTCAACATGCACAGTCTGAGTTTGTGCAAGTAATCCCTGACTTGACTCTCATCCTTTGCTGGTCATTTTCTTCCTCCTTGAATTCTGTCTCCAGACAGTCTTTCAGTGAAGACTAATGCAAAGACTGCACTGAGCATCTCAGTCTTATCTATTCTCCATTTCAGTTAAATCACTTACCCTGTCCAGTCCACATTTCCCTTGTTTAATTTTTCCTGCTTAATCCTGTTAATATAGGATGTGTTACAAGATTGGATTCTGGCCTTCATTTTGTCCAGGAGGGAACAAAATTCATTGCAACAAAAAATACCAAGAACAATAAATTCATCGGTATTGTTTGACAATACTGAGATTAAGAGTACAGTAAGAGTCCATCATACACTTAAATCATGAAACAGCTATTGTAGAATTGTCCTTTCAAATCATTATTTAATAAACAAAGAATCTCTTTTTTTCCTATGGAGACAATATACATTCAGAGTTAAGATCTATAGAATCTGAATCTTCTTTTCTACTCCCGTTCTTATTCCTTTTTTTGATTACATCCAGCAGTTTTATTATATTATAGTTTTCTTTAAAGTGAGATCCCTGAGATCTTTAAAGAGAGATATTTTATCAGGAGATTGACATATTTATACTTGATATTCCTAGGAAAGTACATTGATGTAATATTCTTGAAAAGATAATCTGTTTCCTAAACAGATTGCCAAGAGAGGTTGTGGAGTCTGCTTCTCTGGAGATATTTAAAGCCCAGCTGGATGCAACTTTGTCTAACATGCTCTAGGTGACCCTCCTGAGCAGGGGGATTGGACTAGATGATCTCCAGAGGTGCCTTCCAACCTCAACCAATCTATGATTCTGTGTGATTCCTATTGTTCCTTAGAAGGTAATATCAGTTCATGTTGTCTCAATGTAGCAAGATCTTTTTGGCATTGTGCCTAAACAGGGCTGTCAGGATTGTCAATTCAAGTTATAACCAGAATGCTCATAATCTTATCTTATCCTGAGTCAACTAGCATCATAGGGAATATTGAGGACATAATCAATTTTCTATATCTYGGGAATAGGCAGTCACAGAATCTTCCCTTATCATGAAACAGTGCTCTTAACTGAAATTTCATTTTATTGTAACTATTCTAACTAGTATCCAGGAGTATGCAAAAAAAAAAAGCCCCCCAAAAATACATATACTCAGATACCAAAATAACTTTCTGTATATACGGCTTTTGTAAATACTTCAGCAGCAAATGCACAAGCATGTAGAATCAGAGAATCAGTAAGGTTGGAAGGGACCTCTGCAGATCGTCTAGTCCAAACTCCCTGCTCAGCAGGGTCACCTAGAGCATGGTAGACAGGATTGCATCCAGGCAGACCTTGAAGATCTCCAGAGAAGGAGACTCCACAAACTTGCTGGGCAACCTCTTTCAGTGCTCCGTCACTCTCACAGGGAAGAAATTCCCCCTAACGTTCAGGTGGAACTTCCTGTGCTTCAATTTCCACCCATTGCCTCTTGTCCTGTCACATGGGACAACTGAAAAGAGTTTGTCGCCGTCCCCTTCACACCCTTCCTTCAGGTACTTATACACATTGATAAGATCCCCCCTCAGTCTTCTCTTCCCCAGCCTAAACAKGCCCAGCTCTCGCAGCCGTTCCTCAGAGCGCAGATGCTCCAGCCCTCTCATCATCTTCATAGCCCATATACTGGACTCTCTCCAGTAACTCCATGTCTCTCTTGTCCTGGGGAGCCCAGAACTAGACACAGTACTCGAGATGAGTCCTCCCCAGGGCTGAGGAGAGGGGGCAGGATCACCTGCCTCCACCTGCTGGCAACACTCTTCCTAATGCACCTCAGGAGACCATTGGCCTTCTTGGCCACAAGGGCACATTGCTGGCTCATGGTCAGCTTGTCATCCACCAGCACTCCCAGGTCCTTCTCTGCAGAGCTGCTCTCCAAGAGGTCAGCCCCCAGCTTGTACTGCTGCCTGGGGTTATTTTCCCCCTGGTGCAGGACTCTGCACTTGCCCGTGTTGAACCTCAGGAGGTTCCTCTCTGTCCAGCTCTCTAGCCTCTCCAGGTCTCTCTGAATGGCAGCACAGCCCTCCAGTGTATCAGCCACACCTCCCAGCTCGGTATCATCAGCAAACCTGCTGAGGAAGCACTCTGTCCCCTCATCCAGGTCACTGATGAATAAGTTGAACAGCATGGGACCCAATACTGAGCCCTGGGGGACACCACTAGCCACAGGCCTCCAACTAGACTCTACGTCATCAAGGACAACCCTCTGAGCTCTTTGCCTTTCAGCCAGTTCTCAATCCACCTCATTGTCCACTCACCTTACCCACACTTCCTGAGCTAATCTAGGAGGATGTTACAGAAGACGGTGTTGAAAGCCTTGCTGAAGTCAAGGTACACAACATCCATAGCTCTTCCCTCATCTACCCAGCCAGTCATTCCATCAGAGAAGGCTCTCAGATTGGTCAAGCAGGATTTCCTCTTGGGGAATCCATGCGGGCTACTCCTGATCACCTTCTTTTCCTCCGTATGCCTGGAGATGACATCCCGAATGAGCCATTCCATCACCTTTCCAGAGATGGAGGTGAGGTTGACTGGCCTATAGTTGCCTGGGTCCTTCTTCTTGCCCTTCTTGAAGACTGGGGTGACATTGCCTCCTTCCAGTCCTCTGGCACCTCTCCAGTTCTCCAGGACCTTCCAAAGATGATGGAGAGTGGCCTGGCTACAACATCCACCAGCTCCCTCTGTACCCATGGGTGCATCCCATCAGGGCCCATGGATTTGTGGATATCTAGCCTGCCCAGAAGGTCTCTAATCCTATCATCCTCAACCAAAGGAAAGTCTTCCTTCCTCCAGACTTTCTCCCTCACATCCAGGCTCCGKGATTTGGGAGGGCTGCCCTTAGCAGTGAAGACTGAAGCAAAGAAGGCATTCAGTAATTCTGCCTTCCCTCATCCCTTGGCACCAGGGCTCCTGCCCCATTCAGCAGCAGGCCCGCATTTTCCCTAGTCCTTCTCTTGCTCCTGATGTATTTGAAGAAGCCCTTCCTGTTGACCTTAACATCCCTTGCCAGACTCAATTCCAATTGGGCCTTAGCCTTCCTCACAGCATCTCTACATGCTTTGACTGCATTCCTGTAATCCTCCCAAGTAGCCTGTCCCCTCTTCCACAGTATGTGTATTTTCTTCTTCTGTTTGAATCTGACCAAGAGCTCCTTGCTCACCCATGCAGGTCTCCTGCCCCTTTTGCTGCACTTCTTACTCATAGAGATGCACCACTCTTGAGCTTGGAGGAAGGGATGTTTGAACATTAAGCAGCTCTCTTGGACACCCCTTCCTTCTAGGGCCCTAACTCATGAGATTTCACCAAGTAGTTCCCTGAAGAGTCCAAAGTACGCTCTCCTGAAGTCCAGAGCTGCAATCCTGCTTGTTGCCTTACTTCTTTCCTCCAGGATCCTGAACTCCACAATCTCATGGTCACTGCAACCAAGGCTGCCCCCAACCTTCAYACTTCCAACCAGTCCCACTCTGCTGATTAGGAAAAGGTCCAGCAGGATACCCTTCGTTGTAGGCTCCTCCACCATTTCTGACAAGTTATCATCAGTGCATTGCAGGAGCCTCCTGGACTGTTTGTGCCGTACTGTGTAGTCCTTACAGCAGATGTCAGGGCAGTTAAAGTCCCCCATGAGAACCAGGGCCTGTGACCAGGGCCTCATCAACTTTCTCTTCCTGGTCATGTGGCCTGTAGTGACACCCACAACAGTGTCCCCCATGCCAGCCTGCCCTTTCATCTTCACCCATCAGCTCTCAACTGCCTCCTTTTCCACCACCCTTAGGCAGGCAGAGCTCGATGCATTCCAATTGCTCTCTCACATAAAGAGCAACCTTGCCTCCCTGGCCTGTCCTTTCTAAAAAGCACATAGCCATCCATGGCAGCATTCTAGTCATGTGAGCTATCCCAGTATGTCTCTGTGATTGCAATGAGATCATAGCTCTGTGACCACACACAGATCTCCAGCTCCTCCTGTTTGTTCCCCATGCTGCATGCATTGGTGTACAGGCATTTCGGAGAGGTAGCCAATCGTTTTTCTATCCAGTCAGGTTCCCTACAACTGCCTTGTTTTACATCTTTATTACTAAATGTCCCAATTTCTATTAGATTTGAGAGTTACTGCATTGTCATATCACTTTTTTGTTACTATACTTCTCCATAGTTCTGCAGTGTGGTGTCTCAGGCCGTAGACACCCCAGGTGATTGCTAACTGGCGGGACGCACCAGTGCCATCTGCTGTGTCAGGCCTGGGCTATCCGTGACATCCAGTCTTGCCCAAAGGGCTATAATAACTCTGTGGAAGTGTCCGAGATGCCCTAGTGTCATATATTAGTAGCATACTCTCTTAATGTGTGTCTTATAAAACTAGAGGGATCGGTTGATAGTCACTGCAGAGAAACATGCACTTTCACTGTTCATGCTCTGCCAACAACRAAATTTAGATTTTGCTAGTTCATCTCACAGCCATTAAGCTTACATGCGGCCTGATTGGAAATCAAGCCAAAGTCTTATTCTTGACTTCAGTAGACTTTCAATTGGCCTGTTTCACTTCTCTGTTTGTACTGCTAGACCAAAATGCCATGTAGCACCTTCCAGATCAGAGTGAATAAATTTGTTCTAGTACTACGCGCTCTCGAGGAACAACTATTACAGTGAAAGCACTGACATTGACCTTAACTAAAACACGGGTTTAGATGCTGCTACTGTTCTCCCTTAGCAGGTCTTCTTCTAGCTTCACAATAATAAAGGAGAAAAAGCCAAGTCTCATGGTGCTGTCAGGTAGCATTTCACTCATGTTCTGCATATAACAATTTTTTTCAATCTATCTTTATCAAATTTGAAAGTTTATTTCACATCCTCTCTGAGTACATTTGTTGTTGTTATCATTATAAATTCCATTGTTTTTTGAGCTACACAAGCTATTAGATTTTTGTTAGTGTAAAGGCAAGGTGGGGACAACACCTGGACTGCCAGCAGAGACAGATGCACAAATAGAAGGATCACCGTGGTCAATATTGAGCATTATTATCTGTACATCTGAGAAGGGGTTCTCCAGAGATTTCCCTATCAAGGTGGGAGAGTCCCTGGCATCACTAATTGTCAGTCCATGACAAGGAACACTGAGGGGTGCACTGTGAGGTTTTTACGTGCTATACTCACACCCAGTAAGTATATGGAGCTCATCACTAATCCCCATTCAAAGCCCAGGGGGAGCACCACATTGGCACAGACTCAGTCACACGACTAAGAGTCAACATGCCCAGTTGGTGCTCCATTTCCTGTAGAATAGGGTAGCTAACTTCCATTGCCTATCTTCTCAAGATTCTTCCATATCTTCCCATACAGTCAGCATTAATTTGCTCCATGCATACAGCAGATAAGCTGACTTTAGCTTTAAAATAGTTTTAAATCTTTTAAAGCTCTAGCTTTAAAATCATTTTTCRTTACCAGTATCTAGGCTAATTTTATTCCAAAAACACATCACAAAGAAATTTGCCCTTTCCCTCCAGCCTAGCTAACTCCTTGATGTGCCTACATATGAACTAACTTTGAACAGCTTTGAACACAAAAGAGAATTCTCGTCTTTCCCCAGACTTTGGTGCCTCTTTCACAGTCTGTGTAGATTTAGGCAAACTATCATTGGTCAGAATTTTAAGGTCAAGAATGTCAAGTCTGCCGCCAAACCTGCAATTCATTACAAAAACAGTGTTTTTGTAATTGCTAACCCATCATTTTGCAGAGGAATTACCACAGAGGTCTGCCAGTATTGTTGTCACTATGATCACAAAATCACAGATTGGTTGAAATTGAAAGGGACCTCTGGAGATCGTCTAGTCCAACCTCCCTGCTAAAGCAGGGTCACCTAGAGCATATTAGAAAGGATCACATTCAGGCAGGTTTTGAACATCTCCAGAGAAGGAAACTCCACAACCTCTCTGGGCAACCTGTTTGTGCTACCCTCAGAGTAAATAATTTTTTCCGTATGTTCAGATGGAGCCTCCTGTTTCTCAGTTTGTGCCTTGTTGCCTCTTGTCCTGCTGCTTGGCACCACTGAAAAAAGTCCAGCCCCATCCTCCCACAGCCAACACAGCAATGTTGGTTGCCTTTCCTCCTAAGGCAGATGCTCCAGTCCTCTGATCATCTCTGTAGACCCATGGTGGGTCAAAAGCTGTCCAAATATTCCTGGGCGGTGTGCTCCAGGTGACTCTGCTTGAACTGAGGAGTTGGACTAGATGATCTCCCATGATCCCTTCCAGGTTCAACCAACTTATGTGATTCTGATTCTATAATTCTATAAATCTGAAAGAGAATTGAGGATGCCAGGAACATGGAAAATATGTCAGGACATGAAAACCTCATTCAGTGTTGAGCATAGAGATTAAAAGTAACAAAGCTACAAATGGAGACATGACATTATCACTGAACAGGCATAAGACAAGTATCAGCTACAGAAGCAATGACTTTTAAATCCTTTCAGCATACACACAAACTGAAAAATAATAAGAATCATTATTATAAAGCTTCTTTCCTGATAAGCAATTCTTAAAGAAATTGAGGCATTTATAAAGCTAAAGTTCTGAATACCTGAGGGCTCATATAAAGTAATTTTTTGTGGGAAATATAATGCTCTTCTGATTCTAGACAATGGCACCTGCAGAAAGCTGCAAATGGAGAGATTCATTTGTTAAAAGTGCATTTATCTGTCCCCAGAAATGCACAGGCATTGATTAGAGCATCAGACTGAAACGAGGTATGTTGCCAAAGTCAGTTAATGTGATTTATTTCACATACCAGAAAAAAGGCATGATTTCAGGAATCCCTCTTTTAAGATAAAAGCAATTTGATTTATTTATAGTTTATATATAAATCATCTATGTCAGAGGGCAAATATATATGGAACTTCTTATCTTCCAATCTTTTGTTTATATTATGTTTTATTAAGGCCTCTGAATAACTCAGTTTTTATACCCAGTCTTTTCTTATTATCTTATTATGGGGTAAGCCCATTTTCAACTTTCCTATAAATCTTTCAGTTTTTTCTAAAGTGAGTTTTGTATATCTGAAACAATATCCCCCTCTACTGGACTGAGATCAGGTTGCATTGAGCTGCAGAGAAGCCAACGTAAGAATAGCATTTCTGTTAATATTTGCTGCTTTTTCTTCCAGTAGATTTCACCTTACTTAATTATACAAGCCTACAGTAACAGGAAAAGCCTTAAGACCTTTGGACAGTGAATAAAGCACATACAGGAAGAAGGGTGAGGAAATCCATGAAATACTATGTTTTGAGTTTGTGCATTCAATTTTAACTTAAGGCTAAAACTTCATAGCTAATGATAATTACTGCAGCTGTAGGTAAAGATTTATCACATTTTTATAGCAAAATATGAGTGATTGTAGGATTGACATTCTGACTTTCCGGATTTTAGAGAGCTGTAGAAATGACTGACCTGGAAGAAGCGGTTATCTTAAAACATGAACTTGATTAAACACCCTGTGCTTTTGAACCTGAACATGGATGTTGTGACCAAAGAGCATACTGGTAGTGAACATACTTAGAGGTTTCCAGATACTTTAAAGCAGATATGCATTCTTCGATTTGCATAACATCTGCAGAGTAATAAGTATCTCAATATCTTTATTCCATTTCTTCAGTTGTCTATGAGAGTTTTGATTCATTCTTAAAACCCAGTAAGGCTAAAGCTTTCATAGACTCTTCTGACACTCTCTTCCCTACAGGCTCCTTAAAGACACTGACAATGTCAGAAATAATCACCTGAGATTCTGGAGTGAGTTGCTTCTTGTAAAACTGCTAGCTATAAATAGAAGAGGGATGTCAAGATTTCAAAGACCCCTCAGCCCAGATCAGAGGAGGCTTCAGTAATTAAAATTTGAAATGGCTTTAATTTTTTGGATAAAGTGTTCACAAAAAAATATGAAAAGCAAGTGCCACCAGAATTTCTAATAAAAAATGTTCTTCTGAAAAAACAAAGGTGATCTCTCCTTCTCACTTTCTTAGTAGCTGAAGGTTTACAATCAAAAACTTTCAAATTCTCAGCTTTTGTCTCTTTGATAGTAACACTTTCAAGAAAATAGATGCTTTCTGTAAATGTAACTTCCATGTCTGGTAGTGCATGAATTAACTCTGGCCCAGACAATGGCAGAGAAGCGGTGCAAAACCAATATGGATTTTAGTTACATCTCTGCACAAGTCAGAATGACTTAGCTGGCAGAGTGAGGGTGTAGCCATTCCAGAAAAAAAAACAGTATTAGCTAGATCTAAAACTGCAAATGACACCTTTTTTGATGGAAAATCACTGGCCTGATCACATATGCATGTACTCTTCCCCACTTCTGTTCTGGGAAGCACATGCCAGTCAGAACATGGTAGAGCTGCAGTTATGAGTATAAGCATTAAAAAAGGCCTTATGGCCTCTGAAATGAGTGGAGAATCATACTGTGTCAACTAAGACAAACACGTACCAGCAGCCTCACATTGCTGGTGCAAGTGCAATTTCATTCCCACCTATGAGCTAAGAGACATTTGTCAAAGTAATTTGGATCTACTGTGGTAAATTTATGGTCCTAGGCAGAGCACAGCTATTATTCTGGAGTGTGGCATGTCCTGGGACTCCCTGTAGCTTGTCATCTAGCTCCCTTAGAGGGATCGTTGATCTTTTACTGAAGAGAAAGCAGAAACAAAGTTGAGTGATGTGAAGTTTGGTAGTGAATGGATTAGGCTTAGAGTGAAATGAAGGTGCTTTGGAGCATTACAGTGCAGATACACTAACCTGTGCCTTCTAGGGTCTGCAGATTTGCCAGTAGTCAGATTAAAAGCTGAAATACACTATAGGCAAACTCACTCAAAAAAGATACTAAAAAGAGCTAGCCTTAAAGATCTTTGGGGCTGTTACTCTGGCCCTACAATGCTTATACTACCCACACATTTAGATACATCACTGTGATGCCTCTCTCTAGCCAAAGGCTAACCTGATTTACTGCAGCAACCTTAGGGGCAAAACATTCTTCTGGCAAAGCCATTGACTCACCACAATCACTAGGAATTACTCACTATCATTTTTTTCTCAGGCGCTGACACTGGTTCTGGCAGGCTGATTTCAGACCTACACTCAGTGCCAGACACAGGAGCTGTCAGAAAGTTCTCATGGGACAGCAGTCTAGGCTGCCAAATACACCACTATGTTGCCTCTCTCTGGCCAAAGAGWAAGCATAGTGGTGGGTAGCCACATAACCACAGAGTTTTCATATGGAAGGCCGTATGCCTTCCACACAGTGGCCACAGCCGCTAAGCAGTGTCCGCAGCCAAGTTTCCTTAGGCTAGGGCATTGTTTCTCAAGTGCCAAGCCCAACACTGTGCCACATGCACTTCTGTGCTCCCTCTTGCTAGCTTTGCAGCTGGAAAGCTCTGACAAAGCTGTTCACTCATCACGATCACCAGGAAGGGCTCACAGCCAAGTTCTCTCAGGACTCTGCACTGGCCCTGCAATATTCCATAAAGCTTCACACAAAGTACACCTCTGTGACTGTTCAGTCTTCCCAAGAAGACACTAGACCGGTTGTCAGATTTTGCATTGAAACGCACTGCAGGTGAAAACCAATACCCACTGCAACACCTAACAAGTGCTCATAGTCATATAATCTCCTGGGCCTCTACTCTAACCAAACCTAGTCCCCAGCCACCTAAAGGGCATCTCTGTGCTTCCTTTTGGARACCACAATGGACACCAAAGCCAGGGTCAGATTCATGGCTGAGACGCACCACAGAACACAGCATGCATCCACTGTAACCACTGATAAATGCTCACAGACCCAGTATACTCCCCTGGAGCCTCTCAGTAGATCCTGGCATGCCCAGTCCAGCTGCACACAAAGTGTACCTCACTGCCTTCTTGGTCTACAAGCACTCAGACACAGCTGACAGCCAGAGTCAAGTCAGCAATACACTGCAGCCTAAACCACTCAGCCACCAGGGCCACTAAAGTGAGCATGCGGCCAGCCTCTCCTGGCTTAACACCCTGGCCCTATGAAGCCACTACTGGCTGTGTACCAAGCATACCCTGGTGCTGTTGCTCACTAGCAAAGACATAAGCCAGCTTTGCAGTAGCTTTCTGGCTCCTGTGTTCTTCTGGAGATAAGGATCCTCCTCTGACATTAGTTTAGAAAAGTTTCATGTGAAAAAGAGTCCTAGTAGAACCTTATGACATTTCCCAACAATTTTATTTGAAGAAGTCAAAACCATATTCCCTAGTTTCTATAGAAATTTTTCTCTGTCTTGAAAACTGACCTGATGCTAGTGCTTTTTAGGTGACTCAGTGYCAAAGCCTTGCTGCAAGCCTACACAGACCCATAGGCAGCACCTGCTCTGCCATTGTCTCCGAGGCCCTGCTCACAGGGCAATAACTTTACTCTCCCAGCCTACATTGCTCTACTGTGGACACTTCTATTCTGTGTTTCCTCTGAAGGAAGGAGAGAGGGGAGGGGACATGTGTGAAATACTAAAGATGCAGGTACCTCATAGTCATCATGCAGGGCTGTTATGTTTCTTGGATTAGCGGTTTAATAGCTCCCCTGGTTACCAGTGGACTGGAAAACTTTTGGCAGCATTTGATGCATACCCTAAGGTTTCTCTCCTGTTTCAGATTGGAAAATGCTATTGAACTTACTGCCTTGTCTGGATCCCTGGAAGCAATTTCCCTTCTCCAACTTTGAATGGGTGTAGATCCTCCCTGGGAATTCTTCTAGTCTCCATGTACTACTGATCTACAATTTCTCTGCCAGTCACAGATTGCTCTCTAATGCATTCAAGCTCCCATCTCAAATTTCCATCATTTATAGGATCACAGAATCATAGTACATTGTATTTTGGAAGCGAGTTCAGCAGGTCTCTGGTCCAAGCTCCTGCTCAAAGCATGCTTAACAATGAAGTCAGACCAGGTTTCTCAGGGCTTTATCCAGTCAGGTTGCAAGATCCTCCTTGGGCTCTTGGATGCACATTCTCCTTGGGCAGCCTGCTCCAATGCTTGGCTGTCCTCCTGGAGAAAAAGTTTCTTCTAACTTGTCTGAACCTCTTTTGCTTTAACATGCAGACACAAGCTTGGCATGCTCAGATGTCTTGCCTGTGAGGCATGAATGGTGGGAGAGTCTTTTGAGCAGTGTGACTTTCCTAACAGTATGCTATGAGTAGGCTAGGTGTAATTTATGTGAGAGGAGGAAGCTGGGAATGTGAGGCTCTTCTAGGCATGTGAAGGAAAGCTTGGCATATGCAGAGGTCCTTGTCTGTGAGGCCTGTTTGGTGGAGGAAGCTTTTGAGTAGGGTGACATTCCTAGTAGTATGGTGTGGGTAGTTTAATTTTCATGAGAGGAGGAAGCTGAGCAGAACACRTGCTGAGGATCTGCCCTAAGCGTTGGATTAGCAGAGTTGCCAAAGTAAGCTTGGCAAACTGTTGCCTGTGAGCCATGGTTGGTGGGGGAGGTGTATGAGTCAGGTGGCACTCCTAGTAGAAAGGTTTGAGGTAAGTTTCAAGAAGGCAGGAAGCAAAGCAGAGCATGGGTTATGGGCCTCCACTAGGCATTCATAGCCAAACTTTGCATACCCAGAGGTCTTGCCTATGAGCACTGGATAGTGGGGGATATGTTTCAGGATGTCTCCGAAGATGTGGGTCCTCATGTAATTTTAAAGAGGGGAGGAAGCTGAACAAGGTACATGTTGTAGGACAGACCTAGGCAGGTGGAGGGAAGCTTGGCATCCCTCAAGGTCTTTTCTGTGAGCAGTGGATGATGGGAGAGGCGCTCAAGCGGGGTGATACTTCTATTAGAATCTTTCAGTAGGAAAGATCTGTAAGCCCCAGGAGGGGAGAAAGGCAGGAAGGGCATGTTCTAGTTAGATTCCCGGGGGCCAAACATCCGGTTTGGCAAGCCAGCATAAACACTCACACACACACACACACACAAACACTCTTCAGCAGCAAGCAGTTTTTTAGTAGATACTTACAAACAGACTGACCTGATGGTAATCTCGAGAAGGACCACCTCAATGCTTGTCCCGATCATCTGCATGGTGAGAGGGAGAGTCGGCAGGCACAATCTTTTTGGGCGTCCCCGAGGAGGCAACGTGGTCCTCTGTTATGTAGCAGCCTCTCCCTCCTTCGGAAAACTCCGGCATTTATGATTACTTGCGGTAGGCGGGAGTCCCGGCACCTGGGGCCAACAAGCGCAGGGAGTCTAGCCCAACTCCGCCCYGGTTGMATAACYRGGCTATGATACTGCGCACGCGTGCAGACTTATTTCGGGGGCCACATTTGACTTTGGGGGTCGCTATTTCACTACTCTTCAGCTTCTGACCTTTGTGTTGACTGCTTCTCATGGTGATTCTGTGGCTAGAAGCCACCGAATCTATACGTGACCAACCGCTGTTCTTTCTCACAGATTTCCGAGACATTGTTAGTTACTTATTTGTATCCCGCTTAACACAGCGGTATTGTTCTAGGCACTAAAAAGTTACGGCACTAGACTATTCTCACCATGTATCATGTAGTACAAATACAAAAGTTGCAACACGGACCATTCCCATCAAGTATCACGTAGCATGGATACAGGGCATGAGTTGTGGAGCTGCCTAGACATGCACAGGAAAGCTTGGCATGCCCAGAGGTCCTGCCTTTGCATCCTATTTGGGGGGGAGGGAGCGCATTTTAGTAGGGTAGTAACCCTAACAGCTATCTGTGAGCAGACTTGGTGTAAATTTCAGGAGGGGAGGAAGACAAGCAGAGTATGTGTTGTGTGTAAGCCAGCAGCACATGGGGAAAAGCTTAGCATGCCCAGATGTCTTGTCTCAGAGCCCTGGTTGATGGGGAAGGCATTTGAGGAGAGTGGCACTCCTTGTAGCAGCCTGTGAGTAGGACTGGTGTAAGTTTTGAGAGATGAGGAAGGCAAACAGGGGGCGAATTGTGGGGTTGTCCTAGGCTTGCAGGGGCAATTCTGGAGTGCCAGAGGTCTTGCCCGTGAGCCCTGATTGGGCTGGGAAAGTATTTGGTACAAAGGTTCTCTTCAGAGAATCAAAAAATGGCTAAGGTTGGAAGAGCCTTCTGGAGATCATCTAGTTCTACCCACATGCTCAAGTAAGGTCACCTAGGGCATGTTAGACAGGATTGCATTCAGGCAGACCTTGAATGTCTCCAGAAAAGGAGACTCCACAACCTCTCTGGGCAACCTCTTCCAGTGCGCTATCACTCCCATGGGAAAGAAATTCCTCCTCATGTTCAAATAGTTTCCTGTTTTTCAGTTTGTGCCTGTTGCCTCTTGTCTTGTTGCCTGGCACCACTGAAAAGAGTTTAGCCCGATCTTCTTCACACTCTTCCTTTGGGTACTTGTGCACATCGATAAGATCTCTTTTCAGTTTCCTCTTCTTCAGGCTCAACAGGCCCAACTCTTGTAGCTGTTCCTCRTAGGCCAGATGCTCCAGTCCTCTAATCATCTCCGTAGCCCAATGGTAGACTCGCTCAAGTACTTCCATGTCTCTCTTATACTGGGGAGCCCACAACTGGACGCAGTACTCGAGATGCGGCCTCCCTAGGGCTGAGGAGAGGGGCAGAATCACCTCCTTCGACATGCAGTCAATGCTCGCTCTAATGCACCCCAGGGTATATCATTGCCCGTCTGGGCCACAACACCACATTGCTGGTTCATGGTCAACCTGTTTTCCATCAGCATCCCCTGCACCTTCTCTGCAGAGCTGCTTTCCAGTAGGTCGATCCTCAACCTGTACTGATGCATAGGGTTATTTCCCTCCAGGTGCAGGACCCTGCACCTGACTTCGTTGAACCTCATGACGTTCCTCTCTGTCCAACCCTCTAGCCTGTCCAGTTCTCTGCCTTCTGATGTATCAGCCACTCCTCCCAGCTTGGTAGCATCAGCGAACTTGATGAGAAGGCACTCTGTCCCTTCGTCCAGGACATTGATGAGTAAGTTGAATGAGACCCATACTGAGCCCTGGGGAACTCCACTAGTCACAGACCTCCAACTAGACTCCATGCCACTGATGACAGCCCTCTGAGCTTTGCCTTTCAGCCAGTTCTCAATTCACTTCACAGTTCACTCATCTACCCTGCACTTCCTGAGCTTATCTAGGAGGATGTTACGGGAGACAGTGTTGAAAGCCTTGCTGAAGTCAAGGTACACAACATCCACTGCTCTTCCCTCATCTACCCAGCCAGTCATTCCATCAGAGAAGGCTCTCAGATTGGTTAAGCAGGATTTCCCCTTGGGGAATCCATGCGGGCTACTCCTGATCACCTTCTTTTCCTCTCCATGCTTAGAAATGACATTCAGGATGAGCTGTTCCATCACCTTTCCATGGACGGAGGTGAGACTGACTGGCCTGTAGTTTCCTTGGTCCTCCTTCTTGCCCTTTTGAAGAGTGGAGTGAAACTGGCTTTCTTCAGGCACCTCTCCAGTTCTCCTTGACCTTTCAAAGATGCTGGAGAATGGGCTAGCAATAATGTTCACCAGCTCCCTTAGCACTYGTGGGTGCATCTCATTAGAATGTGCTTCCCAGGCTAATGCATGGGCCCAAGAGAACTTTGCCTCATGCACTTGTCAGTAAGGTAGTTGGATCCAATTATTGGTAGTGGAGGAAGATGGGAGGCACAGTGAGCCTCCATCCAGCCTAAGAACAATTAAGGGACCAAGAGAACTCAGCTGCATGCACTTGTTAGTGAGGTAGTTGGGTCTAAGCATTTGTGAGGGGATGCAATTAAATGCACCCTGACTCCATGCCTACTGCTTGGCTCACTGCTCAAATGTACTTCTCATCGGTTCTGGTGCCTGAATCCCCCATTTTCAAGCTCAGCAGTGCCCCATGGCAAAGGATATGGTTTGACTTCTTTATCCTTTGCTGCCTTGTGCTGCTGTGATTGCATCTTCTGAGTAACAGTGTGCTAGGCCTGCTGTAGAAAGGTGGGCGTACCGTGAGACTTGGCTGTTGAAACAGCACGTGATGGAGTCTGGTGAGAAGGAGGAAGGGGGCTATGCTCCAGATCTTCCTGGATGTGTCACTGTTTCCATAAATGTCACTGTCACTGTGCAACTGTCCATCGCTTTGATGTGGAAATGGATGCACACTGTGGTTTTGGAGCAGTCCTGCAGCATGCATGATGTATGGAGCAGATTTGTACAGAGCACATCTGGCAACAGCAATGCATAGGACAGTAGAGCTTTTTTTTTTTTTAATGGAAGGGGTGTTGCCTTTTTTGGGGGAGGGGGTGGGCTGTTTTTCCAAGGGAAGCAACACCTATAAACTGCTGTCTGTCCTTCCCTAACATTTGGATCTGTTGGCAGACATTGGAAGGAACATGTTCAGGTTCAAGATAGGTGGGTGAATGGGCCAAGGAAGAACATCCTACTGAAGGGACAGCAGGGAGAACTGCCTTTCTAAACTTTCAGCAACAGCACCTGTGTTGCCCTGCCTGGAGTAGGGACATCAAAGGGAGCAGCAGAGAACTGCAGTTACTGCTTGGGGAAAGGAGGACCTAGAGAAAAGAGGTGGGGAGGCGTTTGGCTACAAAAGGACACCAGCTGGTGAGAAGGCAGGCCCTGTTGTTGATGTGTGCGCTTGTCAGCAGTGGGCTTCTGCTACTGCACAGTGCAGACTGATGCGTTGTCTTGAAATCTGGAAAGTGCAAACAGGAATTCATTCAGACTTAATTCTAAATTTTATATATGAGATGTAGCTTTTGAAACTCTTATTTATCGTGGCTGGCTTCCTGTTTGACACCTCGCTACCCTGTTGGTCCCTATTAGAGAGATTTAGGAGACACTTTTCCCAGTTTGTGCTTCAGTTCCGTTTAGACAAGGAAGATCTCACTCTAGAAACCAAAGCCATGAATGAGACTTGTAACTTGTTCCAGGGCCAGAGCTGATACGGGCCTTTGGAACTCCCAAATCCGGGCGCAGAGGGAGAGTTTGCAGACATAGCTCCATCTCTGGATGTAATCCTCCAGGATCATGACCTGAATTTTTGACTCCTTAGCCAGATACTCAAAAGTCTGCTTTTGCTGTTCTGATCTAAAGCCGCCAGGATGGTGGAAATCCTTTGGCTGGCCCTTTTACAAATTGGGTGCTGTATAGGTCACTGTATTTGCAGGTTTTCCAAATCCGTGAATTTTATTTTGCAACAAGCAGCATTGAGGCTGTGGGGAGGATTGTCTGAACTTGCACTGAGTGTTTCATAGGAGAAAGTAAGTGCGTATTTTTATTTGTTTGAAAAACAAACCCAGACCAAACATAGTAGTCCTTGTGTATGCAAGCTAACTTTCTAGGTTTCATCCTCAGAGACCTCGCTGATAGGTAGTCCCCAGAGCTTTACCTGAAAAGGCTTTTTTTTTAATAAATATCTGCCTATAGCTGGTTTGAGAAGTGCGACCAGAAGATCTCCTGGGTGGAAGGAGGAAAAGTTGGTAGCTGTTCAACACTTCACAGAGTTTTAAAACTGGGGCACCAAATTTGTTCAGCGGATGCATATTAAATACACAGTGACTTCTACTGTAGCCAGGAACTGCTCTTTTGTGACTGCAGATTCTCGGAATGAGGAATTTGAATTACACTCTGTAAAGCGTGTTAACCATTGTATTCTCCGACACTCCTTCAAAGTTTGTAGGCACCTTCTTTCTCAGGAGATCTCCTGCTGCATCTCTGCTGGGAGTTACATGTTCTTATCTGGGCTATCAATGTATTAAATTAAAAATTGTGAGTCACCAAAACTGAGAAGGGATGAGAATACAGTCTGCCTAGAAAATAATAAATGTCTTTCAAAGCTTTGCCAGGCAGGAGAGGTCTTTTGCTGTTTGCTTTGTGCTATTTATCATAATTCTTTTATAGTCTCCATGGAAATAGTATATGTATAAAAKAATATAATTAGTAGAATTAACTGATCTGGATAGCCACTAAATGAATCAGCAAACAGATTTTTCTGCCCGGAAGTTGCTGTCCCAGCGATTGTTCTCCTGTATCTCACTTCATTAGAGCACTAAGAGGAATTATCCTGAATGACTAAGTATATTTGAGTGTGGTAAATTCTCAATAGTTTCTTTTTCTGCTCATTTGCTTTAAAAAATGTATTTTTCAGCCAGGTTCAGATATCTGAAAAATCATGCACTTAGGTCTATTTGTTGTTTTCCTGCTCTGGCTGCATATGGCAATGATGCTTTTGCATGTGCAAACACTGCTTTAGACTTGCATGTAATATAATCATGCATGTAGGTCTTAAACGGTGCCTGGGGGGGACTGCAGAARAACAAAGAACATTCTTCAGCTGTGAAGCCTGTATCTTAGTACGTATTAGAGGGGCAAAACACACTTACTGTGAAGCTTGGATCTGCTACTTCTTAGCAAGCCTCTCTGTTACAAGCAATAGTGTTACTGTTTTGAATCTGCCAGGTTACTCGGTAATTAAGGCACATTCATCTTCTTTCGTCTTTGACTTTTAACAGACTGCCTCCTAGGGAACTCTTGCAACCTTTGAATAAATGAAGGCTGATGTGCCTGATTTAGGAAGCTCCACTCTAGCTTTCACATTCTTTAGATGAATGCACTTTTCCTCCTGTCTTGGTGTTTCTCTTACTTGACCGACGTCATAGAAAATAGTACTGTATTTTGTTTTTCACTCCTATCTCTGTTATGGAATTTGTGAGCTGCTCTTCAAGTTGCTTTATGTGATTGACATTTACTTATTCTTCCTTACGATTCTTTTCTAAGATGTTAGTTGTTATGGGCCTGGCTTCTGTATCTTGAAAGAATTGTCCCTGGTTTTCTTTCCGTATATGCTGTTCTTCTAAAGCCAAGATTAATTCATTTCTGTTGAAAAGAAAGTTTAATAGAGTTGGATAAATGCATGTAAAACTGAAAGAATAGTTTCCTCTTTTTGAATGCTTGAAAGCAAATGCCTGTCCTTGGCACAGGCCACGGGCAGGGTGAATTACGTGAGGCCTGGTGTGATACAAGCCAATATTAATTTGCCCAGTATCCAGTAATTGAAGAGGATAGATCATTACAAGCAAAATCAGGACAAGGTACCTGAAACAGCAGTCTAAATGACATCAATGCCAAAGGCTGGCTCATGTCTGGAATAAAGCCTCAGGAAATCCTGGAGTGGGAGGATCTGTGTGGTCAGCTGACTCAGSAGGGCTTCCCTTGGTTGTTCTGATACCAGGCTCAGTTGCAATGCATGATCTTTCTTTTCAGGGGCTGGGTGTCTCTTGAGTCCATGCCGTTACACTCCAGACATTATTTCCATGTTAAAGACAAGAATGGCTTATTGGGTTAAATTTGAAATGCAGCAGAGCTCATGACTTTGCGATAGTGAAACGCAGGAGACTCAGTTCTTGGTTTGAGTAGGTGTGATATCTGTCTCTATGCCTCCTATTATAAGGAACCGCTCCTGTGTCCCCAGAATTGTGAAGGTTTACAGATGCTCGGGACAAGTGTAGCTTCTTAGCACCAGGAGACCTTAGTTAGGCTTTCGMAAGCATAGAGAGAATTCAGTTCTGTTAGAAGCGTTGTTTGCTGCTTGCAAGAAACCCCGCAGTGTGCATATGAGACAGATGAGCATCTGTGAAGTATCTGGCATAACTTCAGATCGCTGCTGTGAAATGTGCACAGAAATGCTTTTAGCTGTCCTGTGGAACAGTGGCATGGCTCGATTAAGGCTTTTAGGGATGTTCTTTTTCCCCCAGGCTTTACTTGAAGGTGGGGCAGAAGCTTCTTGTTCATCTGTAGTGAAGAAATCGGTAGACTGTACTGGCTATGGGAGTTGTGGCAAGACTAACTGTCTGGCATGCAGCAGGTTTGGAAAGCCAGCTTCCAAAAAGTAGCAAAGGCCAGGCTCTTTGATATTGTATGGGCATGTTTTGATAATGAGGAAATAGCAAAGTAGGTACCAGTGCTCCTGGGGAGCAGCAAGAGCAGGGGTGCTCCCAAAGGAGACACAGGCTGGGAACTGTGGGTGACCACAGCATAGGCAAGGCAGTGACCTCACCRAGAGGTGAGTGCCACCAGGTCTGAGCGCAGCCAGGTTGGTGGTAGTGATGGGGACCTAAGGCAAGGTGGTGTATGTTATCAACAATGTTAGTAAGTGTCACATGATGAGAAGCTATGCTTTGATCTCTGTGATAGTTTTTATTGTGTCAAGAAACAAAAATTCTGAAGAGAAGTTAGAAAAACCTGAATGGCAGCTCTGAGATAAAACTTATCATGGTCTATAGATGGTTCATGTGTYTSCAGATMGCTTAACTCAGGTCTGGAAAACCTATTAATGTAAGTTTCTCTACCGGCATGACTTGAGTGCAGGATATGGCATGTATGGCAATGTCACTGAGCCCTCTAAAAGGCTATTTCCAAGTTTGCAGTTTCCACTGAATATTTTGAAAAAAATAACAAGCAAGAATAACAACAACAGCAACAAAACTCCAAACTAAGATTCTAGTTTGTTGTTGCCAGTCAGCTCCAATACATTTTTGGAACCCAGTTAAACCTCTGTTGTGTGGGTGGGCATGAGGGGGGTGCATGTTTTGGATTTGGTGGGGTTTTTTGATTGTTTTGTTTTTTGCTTACTGTGTGGGCATATACTGGCAACAGGCTTTAACAAGGCCATGGAAATGAGGATTTCCTGTATTTGAAGAAGACTGGAAATTTGACAGTGACATGGGCAGCTTTCCATTCGCAGTAGAGTGTGTCTCGCTTTAAATTTACCTCATCTATTTTTTTGGCAAAAAGAGGCAGGTAACRCACTTTGCAAGATCTGGAGATCTGAGTTCATTTTCTGACTGTGACTGAATGTCAGCGTGCCGGCAGCTGGAGCGAACACCTGCCTCTTTTTGCACGATACTAGGATGAGCTGTGACAAGACTTCAGTACACTGAACTGCTAGTCATAACACAAAGGGCTTTTAGTTTCTCCATATTTGAGTGATTGTTAACTGTGTATCTTGAGCGGAACCATGGAAATATTGCTGGAATTCATGGCCTCACCACTGAACAAAGTGCAGCTTAAGTCAGGAATTTGCAAGTAACCTGTTGTAGTTCTGCTTAAATGGTATCTCCTTGCTGAGGGAGTAGCACTGCTGCAGAGCACGTAGAGCACAGCTGAGTCAGAGACAGATTTATGTTAARTATGGGGGACTTGCTGCTCTAAAAGTCCACTTGGTTGCCTGCACTGATGTTCTGTATGTGTCTTTGTGCTAGTTGTTCAGAACTCATGTTTTGCTTTGGGGTATAGATTTTTCTATCCTAGTGAACTTGGAGACAGACCTTGGCTTCTGGAGGATTTCAGATACTCTTTACTGTGCAGGAAGAAAGCTCTTATGAAAACATTGTGCCTCAAAGTAGAAACTGTTTTCTATGTGGCAGAGTAGATGCTTGCTAATATGCCAAAGGAGTACTATCATACCATCGGAGTTCTTGACTATCTCAGAAAGTTCCTCTGCTTGTTTTTGGTGTTTTTTGTGCAGCTGTAAAACTATCATAAGTGCAACTTTGGGGATGTTGCAGAGACTGTGGTAGAACTGCTAGCTTTCACCGGATTTGTAAGCCAGCCTCCTGTTTCATGTGTCCAGGTGACAACCTAGGTCTGCCACATGCTTACCTTTGCTGCCAGAACAGTTTTCCTGCTGTTGCTTATGATCTCCAAAATGTTCCACTGCTTAAAAAGCACTGCAGAGGGCAAGAGCCTTTAGCACTTCTTAAACATGCGGAGTACACTGTTACCAAGTGCAGGAT
>NW_028186631.1:5728-8741 GCF_003343005.1 Rhea americana | reverse complement strand
GTGACATACCTTCCTTTTTGCAATTTATTTAATGAAGTGTTCCAGGGTAGCACAATTGTTYTACTCGCAAGGAGGATCTAGTTACTTTATACTTGATTCTACAGGTTTTGAAAGCTTTTTACTAAGCCTGAAAATTTATGCCCTTTCTTAATTTTATGATCCCAGTAGTTACCTTAAATACTTGTGCTTGAGGCTTTTGTAATGATACAGTTCTTTTTAGTTTCAAAGGATTTTACTGATCTTGAGTCTGTCTTAGAATGTTATAGAATACGTCAGTTTGTAAATATAATAAGCAAAGATCTTTTGCATGGTTATCATGAATGAATGAATGAGAGCCTTTATAAAATAGTCCTATGCCTTATCTCTTGCTTTGAAAGCAGAAGTACCTTACTAGTTCACATTCTGTTCCTTGTCTCTCTTACCATGAACATGTTTACCTGTAAATCTCTGAAACTCCTCTGAAACACACAATTTACATTCTAATTAAAAATGTTCTAATTAAAATTATGCTCTAATTAAAAAATAAAGAAGAAGAATTTCAGGCTCAACTGCAACTAGAATCTTGCTATATTTTTTGAAACCTTACATTCTGAGAGGAGTAAGTGTGCATTTCCAAGGCATGTTTGCAAGAGCTAAGAGAGGCCTTGGAAGGAGGTCTCTGGCTGTCCAGCAGGTGCCTGCAATGAGKGACGAATGCCTTCTGCCTCTTCCTCCACTCCTACAGCCTTCTCGCTTCTGCACTTTCCCGCTTACACTCAGCCTTCCCAGCTTGCTCTCAGCTCCTTTTTTTYCCTCTCTACCTGTATGTGAGTCATGTCAGATGGACACAGACAAATCCAGRTGACTGAGAATAAGCACAAGGGCGTTAATGTTAGATTCAGGAAGAACAGAAGGGACACTGCATAGATCTTGCTTCTGCAAGAAATGTTAAGAGGCTTGACTCATGAGCAAAATTGCTATTTAAGGCTATATGATCAATATTTACTTTCATAGCTGGCTCAGAGGGAAAAAAAAAATTTCTCTACCAAGAAGAAAGAAATGTAAATACTTACCACCCCAAAATGATGTGCTATTTTGTCAGCAATACTTACGAGTTATGTTGTGCTAGATACTTCTGTATATATAATAAGTATGGTGAGTGCATATAGAGAGTATATTTATAGATCTAAAGTATCTGWCACTAAACAATTATAAAATATTTGGTAGGTAGCTTGGTGTTTGAACTTACAATTTTGTGAAATCCTATTGAGCTGTAATAAGCTTTCAGTTAAATGATACAGCTTGATGTAAAAGAGAATGAACTTTCTGGATCTAGAATAAATGAAYATAAGTACAAAAGTGGTTCCTTGGCGTTATCCTTATGCCTTCTCAGCATGCAACTGCATAGTTCTTGATTCATAAGGGCCCAAATAATTTTAATGATACAAGATGAACCTGACAGTTTTTCTTTGGTAACCATCTTAAAATGAAAAGTGAGTTCAAATGTGTTATTGCTGCTTCTACCTGCCCTTACAACCTTATTTCACCTCCTCAGCCTACCACTGACTGATGTAGTCTTAAAAAGAGGAGTTTTTTGTTTGTTTGTTTGTTTGTTTGTTTGTTTGTTTGTTTGTTTTGGGGGGGAGTATCCTGAAGTTTACATGAGGTATATTACTAATGGAGTAATATTCCTGGATTCTTCAAAAAGATTTCTTTTGCTTCTTCTTCTGCTCCCTCACAAATTACATGAGGCATTGTTTTAAAATGTTCAGGGAGTTAGGGTGGTTGTCCGAGGTCAGACTCTTAAGTGAATTAGGAGTTAATAATTAAAGTACTTCAAACTAGGAGATATAAACTATAAACTAGAAAACTAAACTATTTTTTTCTTAATAAAAATACAAAGCTTGCTTATGTCAGTTGATAAACAGCAGTCAGTAAGCTGCTGACCAGGTCTCTAAGCAAGACTGGCCCTCTGCATCACTATTAGAAGCCGATGTATTTGTAAATGTAGTTTTCCTTCTTAGTGATGGGCATTGCAGTCAGAGGCGGAGCGCGCTGTCTGGGCACTGATAAAGACGCGACCCTTCCCAAAGGGGATGTGCACGGGCAGAACCGGAGCAGCCGTGGGCTGGAGGGGACCTCTGGAGGCCAGCTGGGCTGGCCCTTTGCAAAGCAGGACCAGCTTCAGACTTAGACCCAGCTCCAGAGTGGGATCAAATGCAAGCTAAAATGTGAATCACTTCTGRARGCTGTCTCCTACATGTCCTCGCACAGCGCTCAATGTGGCACTGGTATGACTTAAAGAAAGAACCAGTACTTTCTCCCAAGACATTGCTGCTTAGCTTGGGCCTTTTTCACCTGCGCCTCCCTCATAGTCCAACAAGTCCTGTGAAGCAGAGTCTTTCAGTGTCTCAAATGAACTGCAGATTTAATCTTTATATGCTGTTTTGTTCCTTATCAGATATGTTCATCATACTTACTGTAATAATTCAGATTATAAGCATCAGGAATTTTATCTTCTCATCTTTTGCAGGACATCCTTGTTCCTCCCCATCTTTTCGCCTCCAAAGATCCATTTAAAGCAGCTGAATGAAAATTTAGGTCTATGATAACTTTGCATTTTGCTAGTAATATTTGCATACTTAATATATACTTATTTGGGGTACGGGAAGCTTGCAGTTTTGTGCGGTAAGCTGGATGTGTGCTAGCTGCTGAGCTGATGTGTTTCAGGGAGTTACTTTGTATGCCAGCCTGTGAACTTAGACAGCTCATGGCTAGGAGCAGTAATACTTCAGTTACCTCAGCAAGACTGTCAAGGTGGCTGCCAGTGTCCTGAGGAAGAACTTAAAACAACACTCAAGAAAGAGATAAGGCAGAAATAGACTTGTGAGGGGTGAATTCTACCTGCTTACACATTAACAACCTCCTTAATTTTAAGGGATATGAAATTGCTGTGGATGAGGTTTCTGTCTGGCCAGAATGGTCATGGTATGGTAGAGATCCAAGTTGCCTGATTTTAAAATAAATACATGGT
>NW_028186631.1:2771-4076 GCF_003343005.1 Rhea americana | reverse complement strand
TGCAAGGTTTATACATGTATGCTATGCTGTTGCTGRTTAAGATAAAGTTCCTTAAACAAGCATCAAAGTGGAGGCTGGAGACCAGGCCTCTCCCTTAGCAGGGAGGCTTGCGTGCTGGCTGTCT
Organism: Rhea americana; assembly: GCF_003343005.1. Lineage (NCBI taxonomy): Eukaryota > Metazoa > Chordata > Aves > Rheiformes > Rheidae > Rhea > Rhea americana. Next base: position 3,952 of record NW_028186631.1, on the reverse strand, counting down.
CTTCTTTTTTGAGACTGTCACTGGAAATAACTTGAGGGTCTGGTCTATCAGCTTAAGCTCTGGAAGCAGCTTGTGCTTTTCCATCCAGCCTCAGTGAGTGGGGGAGGCTGCTAGGCTCGCCAGGGAAGCCGTGCAGCTCAGGTACAGCTAGCGTGTRCTGGGGCTGGTGCTGTGCCACAAGCACAGGGGTTCCTGAGAGGACTACTTTTGGGTCTCAAAAGCCAGACGTTTGCCACTGACCCTGCTGCATGGGAGAGAGCAGACCTGAGGAAGGTGAGGACCACAAGGAAGGATGGATGAGGTTTGGGATGAGGAACAATGTGGAGCAGAAGTTGAGTAGGATTAACAACTCAAGGATCGGGTCCCGATCTGGGGGGTGGGGCATGGATGAGAGAGCTCTGTGAGCATCTTTAGGACKCTGATAAGATAGATGCTTGCCCAAGGCAATATTAAATCTAATTTAGGGCTCATATCCTTTCTCTTTGAACACTAAGCTTAGTCTTTATGAGATTGAGAATGAATGATCATGGCATAGGAAAGATGCACAGCTGCTCTGCTCCAAAATCCACTTGAAAAATTAGCATTGGCTTATTTAAAATAGGAGGAACAACTAATTTTTAGAAGTGTCTCCTGCTTCTCCTTGAAAAACGACATCTGTTTCTCATGCTTGAAAAAAACACATGCTAAGAAAGTCCTTGGTGCTGGGAACAATGCTGTGCCTAAGTGAGGGAAGCAGAAGTCATTTCGACTGCTGCTCTCCTATATGCCATGGGAGCCTCCTGGGAATGGTCTGCACGTAAAGGACTTGTGCAGTAGCTTGACCTAGTCGGTATGATCTATCCTATGGATACATCCCTGTCTCTCCTGCAAAAGGCACTAGACTTGAAAGGATAATGAGCAAAACACYTTTTCCTCTAAGCAAGTAGACAAGAAGAGAATTTTAAAATTTTACGAGGGATTTATAAGCCAGTGTCTTCTGAAAGGTAGAAATCCCAAGAATCATTCAGGATTCAGCTAACAGAAATCCCTGCCTCCTTCCCAGCACATCAGTCCCATTGTGGCATTTTGCAGTCCCTCAGTCTTGTAGTGATACAGCTTCCTCCCACCTGCTTGTGTCAAGTAGCTTTCCCTGCTTCTGCTGTTTGTTTCTCCACTTAGTAAGAAGATTTCTTGTAAATTTT
>NW_028186631.1:0-926 GCF_003343005.1 Rhea americana | reverse complement strand
AGTTTAGAAGGTTACATTTGCATTTTAAATGAAATATTAATGATTCTCCAGCTCAGAAGAGCTTAGAAGAGACTGTTGCATGAGCAGCGGTTAGTTTAGCCTATTTTAATGTTTCAGTGAAAAAAATGTCTAGTTCTGTTGTGAGCTCAAGATGTAAYGAAATCACCAGAAGAGCGTGTCAGTTAGGGAAAAAGATACTCTGTTCTTTAAACAGAGTAAATTAAATACAGGGAGTATTAGTGATCATGCTTGGAGAATTAAGTTTTTTGGTCAGATTCTGTGCAAAAACTAGAAAGTGGAGGACATCGTGTGGTACATATTTAGTGTGTATCTTTATTTTCTTCTCCTCCCACAAGTCAGCTAGCCACTCTCTTCCTCTGTGGATTGCCCAAGGCCTGGTTTTCTGTGCATTACAACAGGAGTTTGGAGAGAGGTATGAGCACGGTTTTAATAGTTGTACATGATGGACCAGCTAGACCATGAACTAAATAAGCTCAGACTCTGGAAAAGAGAAGCTGAGGGAGAAATATGAGAGAGGTCTGTATAATCATGAGTGGCAAGGCAAGGGTGGCTGGTGATGGCTCACTCCTCACCACCACACCACAGTGTATCAAATGAAGCTAGTAGTGAGCCAGGAGAGAGAGTACCTCGCGTAAAAGGTAACTAACCTGGCAGACTCCTCACCAAAGGATGCTGTGCAGTAAAGGTTTACAGAGATGGAAGGGGAAATGGAGCAAATTCGTGGAAGGGAAAGCCACCGAGGAATTCTAAATGTGCAAAAGCCACATCTGAGTCAGGGTCACCTTAAACTGAATCTGCAAAAATATGAGGGGAAGTACCACAAACACTTGTCCCACTCTTTTGTTCTGCCCCAGCTACCCACTTAGGGCTATGATTCGATATCATAGTACTGTTTTATTACACTA
>NW_028186630.1:210490-241432 GCF_003343005.1 Rhea americana | reverse complement strand
CGATGTAAGAGCCAGGCCTGCAGCACAGCTCCCAGAGTGCAGCTAACAGAGGCAGTGAATAGATGCAGCAGTCTGTGCAGGAGGAGCACAATTAGGTGCAAGAGGACACCTTTCTTTTTCCAGCGCCAGTAGTGCCCACTCTCACGAACATGGTTATAACTCGCCACAAAGCATATTTGTCTGTAGCTGTTGGAATTGCTGCATCAGCTGTGCCAGAAGCTTCAACCACAGAGCCTTTGACAGCAGATGCTGCGCTACAGGTCTCAGGCTGCAGGGAATGCTTGGAGCCTCTCCAGAAGGTTCTGGATCGATGGTCCGCCCTCCTGCAAGAGGTGTGCTGTTGCCAGCGATTTGTGTCGTCGAGTCAAGGAGTTGCAGGATGAAGTCAGTAGACTGCGAAGCATCCGAGAAAGTGAGCAGGGGATAGACAGGGTGTTCTTAGAGACCGTACTGCTCCAGGAGTCCCAATCCCCTGCAGCAGGGGAGTTGCTGGAAGGCTCTGTGCAGAGTGAAGTAGTACAGCATAGCACTGTAGAAGAATCACAGAATCACAGAATGGTAACGTTGGAAGGGACCTCTGGAGGTCATCTAGTCCAACCCTCAGCATAGCCCATATGGGGATTGAACTTGCGACCTCGACGTTAGCGGCACCACACTAACCAGCTGAGCTAAGAAGGCTGGAAACTAGTTGCTTCTCATAGAAGAAGAAGAAAAGCCCCTAATCCTCCTGTAGCCTTGGAGTTACACTTGAAGAACAGGTTTAGTACACTCCAGGATGAGGAGGACACRGACCTGACCTCAAGGGAAGCAACTGGGCTGTCTGACCCTGTGCCTTACGTGACCACTTGGAAGAGGCGATGAGTGGTTGTAGTGGGTGATTCCATGCTGCAGGGGACGGAGGCGCTTATCTGCCGTCCTGCCCGCTCCTCTAGAGAGGTTTGCTGCCTGCTGGGGGCGAGGATACGAGATGTGACTGAAAGGCTGCCAAGGCTTGTCCGCTCATCAGACTACTACCCTCTGCTGCTCTTTCATGTGGGTGCTAATGATACAGAGAGCAAGTTGGAAACAATCAAACAAGAGTTCAAGGCTTTGGGCATGGTGGGCAAGGGTCTGGGAGCCCAGGTGATCTTCTCATTGGTCCTCCCGATTAGGGGGAGGCATGGGAGGAGGAGTGGACAAATTTTCCAAATTAACGACTGGCTGTGCCACTGGTGTTGGCAACAGAGTTTTGGATTCTATGACCGTCACCAAGCGGGGCACATGTGTCTTTGCCATAGGTTGGCTAGCCTGGTAAAGAGGGCTTTAAACTAGGTAGGAAGGGGGAAGGAGAGAGTCAGTAAGACACAACTCAAGTTGGGGGGCCTCCAACGGGAGCATGCAGCTGGGGATGTGCGTCTGGGACATAGCTATGAGGGACCCCCCCATACTCTTCCTGGGAAACCTGCAGGCATGACTACCTCTCTGAAATGCCTGTACACCAATGCACGCAGCATGGGGAACAAACAGGAGGAACTGGAGATCTGTGTGCGGTCGCAGGGCCATGATCTCACTGCAATTCCAGAAACATGGTGGGATAGCTCGCATGACTGGAACACTGTCATGGATGGCTATGTGCTTTTTAGGAAAGACAGACCAGGAAGGCAAGGTGGTGGAGTTGCTCTTTATGTGAGAGAGCAACTGGAATGCACTGAGCTCTGCCTAGCGGTGGTGGAGGAGGAGGAGCCAGTTGAGAGCTTATGGGTAAAGATCAAAGGGCAGGCTAACACGGGGAATGCTGTTGTGGGTGTCCACTACAGGCCACCTGACCAGGAAGAGGAAGTCGATGAGGCCTTCTACAGACAGCTGCAAGCAGCCTCACGATCGTAGGCCCTGGTTCTCTTGAGGGACTTCCACCACTCTGACATCTGCTGGAAGGACTACACAGCAAGGCACAAACAGTCCAGGAGGCTCCTGCAATGCATCAATGATAATGTCTTGTCACAAAGGGTGGAGGAGCCAATGAGGAAGGGTGTCCTGCTGGACTCTGTCCTTACCAACAGAGAGGGACTGGTTAGAGATGAGAAGGTTGGGGGCAGCCTTGGTTGCAATGACCATGAGTTGGTGGAGTTCAGGATCCTGCAGGAAAGAAGTAAGGCAATAAGCAGGAATGTGTGTGGTTAAGCAGGAAGTGTAGGTTAGACGAGTGAGCAGTGAGGTGGATTGAGAAGTGGCTGAATGGCAGAGCTCAGAGGGTTGTCATCAGTGGCGCAGAGTCTAGTTGGAGGCCTGTGGCTAGTGGAGATCCCCAGGGCTCAGTACTGGGTACTGAAGTAAGGCAACGAGCAGGACTGCAACCCTGGACTTCAGGAGAGCAGACTTTGGGCTCTTCAGAGACCTACTTGGAGGAATCACATGGCTTAAGGTCCTAGAGGGAAGGGGGCTCCAGGAGAGCTGGCTAATATTCAAACATCACTTCCTCCAAGCTCTAGGACGGTGCATCCCTGTGAGTGAGAAGTTCAGCAAAGGAGGTAGGAGACCTGCATGGGTGAGCAAGGAGCTCCTGGCAACACTCAGACAGAAGAAGAAAGTCCACAGAATGTGGAAGAGGGGACAGGCTACTTGGGAGGATTATAGGAATGCACTCAGAGTATGCAGAGATGCGACGAGGAAGGCTAAGGCTCATTTGGAATTAAGTCTGGCAAGGGATGTCAAGGACAACAAGAAGGACTTCTTCAAATACATCAGCAGCAAGAGGAAGATTAGGGAAAATRTGGGCCAACTGCTGAATGGGGTGGGCACCCTGGTGACAAAGGCTACAAAGAAGGCAGAATTGCTGAATGCCTTTTTGCTTCAGTCTTCACTGCTAAGGGCAGCCCTCAAGAATCCTGGAGCCTGGATGAAAGGGAGGAAGTCTGGAGAAAGGCAGACTTCCCTTWGGTCAAKGAGGATAGGRTTAGAGATYTTCTAGGCAAGCTTGACATCCACAGATCCATGGGCCCRGATGGGATGCACCCATGAGTACTGAGGGAGTTGGCAGATGTTGTTGCCAGGCTGCTCTCCATCATCTTTGAAAGGTTGTGGGGAACTGGAGAGGTGCCTGAGGACTGGAAGAAAGCCAGTGTCACTCCAGCCTTCCAAAAGGGCRAGAAGGAGGACCCAGGCAACTACAGGCCAGTCAGCCTTGCCTCCATCCCTGGAAAGGTGATGGAACAGCRCATTCTGGATGTCATCTCCACGCATATGGCAGAAAGTGTGTCAAGGGGACAGGAACAAACTCCTTTCAGTTGCCCCGTGTGACAGGACAAGAGGCAATGGGCAGAAATTGAAGCACAGGAAGTTCCGCCTGAACGTGAGGGGGAATTTCATCACTGTGAGAGTGACAGAGCACTGAACCAGGTTGCCCAGAGAGGTTGAGAAGTCTCCTTCTCTGGAGATCTTCAAGGCCCGCCTGGATGCAACCCTGTCTAACATGCTGTAGGTGACCCTGCTGAGCAGGGAGGTTGTACTAGATGATCTCCAGAGGTCCCTTCCAACCTTACTGATTCTATGATTCTGTGATTCTATGAAAAGAAGGTGATCAGGAGGAGTCAGCATGGATTCACCAAGGGGAAATCCTGCTTAAACTGGCTGGGTAGATGAGGGAAGAGCAGTGGAGGTTGTGTACCGTGACTTCAGCAATGTTTTTGACACTGTCTCCCGTAACATCCTCCTAGAGAAGCTCATGAAGTGTAGGTGTAAGTGAGCAGTGATGTGGATTGAGAGCTGGCCGAAAGGCAGAGCTCAGAGGGTTGTCATCAGTGGCGCAGAGTCCAGTCGGAGGCCCTGTGGAGTTTCCGAGGGCTCAGGACTGGATCCCATCCTGTTCAACTTTTTCATCAGTGACCTGGATGAAGGGACAGAGTGCCTCCTCAGCAAGTTTGCTGATGATACCAAGCTGGGAGGAGTGGCTGATACACCTGAGGGCTGTTCTGCCATACAGAGAGATCTGGACAGCCTGGAGAGCTGGGCAGACAGGCTCAACAAGGGCAAGTGCMGGGTCCTCCACCTAGGGAGCAATAACTCTATGCAGCAGTACAGGGTTAGGTCTGACCTTCTGGCTTGTGTTTACCACTGTTATCTGTGATTATAAATCAGGCTTAGGAATTGTTAATTTTATTCTCATTCTTGTATTCTTTGTGTGCAATTACATTGGAGGAGAGAGAGAAAATTAAATACAGTGTAGTATTTCCTTTTATAGGAAGAAAAACTGTAGGCCAGTGGGATGAAATTCCATCACAATAGCTGCTAAACAGTTGAAACCAGTGCCATGAAAGAGCTTTTCTGTTTGTCTCTAACATCCTGGATTTAAATGGATCTAGTAATATTTTGTAACTGAAAATGCTTATTATTATTAAGTTAATTTTGTATTCTGATACTGATTGTTTTTGAAGATGGGATTTGCAGCCTACCTCCACTTCCTAGGATTCAGCAGCCACTGTGCTGGTCAGAAATAGAGGATGTATTAGCAGCAGAAAAGCATCAGGGAGAATTTATTTATTTCATGGCATCCTGGAAAAATAATGTAATCTAGGAATGTCAAATTGAGGAATACCTGGGTATGTGGCAAAGAATTAGATGGAATTAATTAGTACTTTAGCGGTGTGAACTCCTGCTTAGCAAGGGACTCTCAATAAACATTTCTGGAGGGACAGTGATCATTGTTACTAATTTTTTACTAGCAGTTCTGTATTAAGCCTCAAGAGTTATGTATACCTGTGCTCAAGTTCTCTTTTTTTTTTTTTTTTGGCATGACTGTGTTGGGGCACATAGTAAAAGAGTTGGGGGAGCTGGACACAGAAATTTTAATAAAGTAGGTCATTGTTACACTAGGATAATGCTTTAATGGTACATTTTGTTTTAAACAATGTGATGAGATGAGAGAGAGGGAGTGTTAAGTCTGCAGTGAAATACCTGATGCTTTAATACCTGATAACTAGCTCCTAGTGAGAAATGTTTTTGAATGATCCAATGAATTTAACTTAATTTGGGGCATTTGAAAATTTACTTTTGGCAATTACCTATAATTGGGTGATTTGAGAGATGAAGCTAGTCAAATTTTTAGCTAGGAAAATGTGCGTGTGTGTGCATCACTTAGCCATGGACTAAAAAGTGCCGTTCATGGTGTAGGTGAACTGATCAGGACAAGATCATCAAAGGAGCAGCCTTAGGAAACTGAAAGATATAAAATAGTGTAGACGGAGACAAGTAGTGAACTGTTTCCATGGTACCTACCTGTGAAACCATTGTCTCCTGCAAAGGCAAGTTTTCTGCTTTTATTAGAAGGTCCACCTTTTGTAAAGGAACAGGGCTATCAATACTTCAAAGTCTTGGCTGACAGCTTAGAAATAGTGATCCTGAAGCTTCAAATTTCATCAAAACAAGTACRAGAATTTTGAAATAAATCTAATCTGTTTTGCAATTACATTTCCTGGAAATACTCTTGGGGGATTTTAATCCTATCCTTTCCATATTCAGGTTACAAATTTTCACTACAAACTTTTGGAGTGCTATAGATTATTACATTGATTTCATTCTGWTGATCAGTGATTTTCTCCTGGTTTGTCTTGCTTTGGGTTATGCCAATTAAAAATTTATTTTCTCACGTGAATAAGCTTCAGATAAAGCAGACCCCTTTACAAGAAAGGTTTCCCTTTCTTGTAGGATAATTCCTGTATCTTTGCAGGATAATCCCTGCAAGCATCTAAGTCAAGGTTCTTACCTCCTTTTCCTCTTAAAACAAATACAGACTGAGCAAGTTCCTTGCCTCTTGATAAAAATTCTCTCCCCTAAGTAGAATGGGAGCAGGAAAACATAGATACAGGGCTGGGAAAAGGGGAGAAAAATTATCATTGCCAGAAATAAGATCTGATATTTTTAAAATCTTTGTTATCTTTCTTTATATCTTTATATCTATATCTAGATGCATACACTTATGGACTCATTTTTTTTTCACAGCTGATCCAATAGGTTATGAATGTAAACCCCAGTAAATTCATACTCTGTATTTCCTTTTGATTTTTCAGAACTTGTTTCCTCTTGTCGGATGTCTTGTCATTACACAAGAAAGAGTAAGAATATTTGGGGTCTGGCTGTGCTCTTTATGCATCTTTACATAAACATCTTTATGGATTTCCTGGACTTTGAATCTGAACCTGCTGGGGCGGATCTCTTATTTTCTTACTTCTTTCTCACTCCTAGTATGTCACCTAGTTCAGCTGAACAGCTGAGAACAGTGTAGTGGGCTGGGAAAATAATTTGCTCTCAATATTAGATCGTAAGGTTTACTAGGTGATGATAACAGCTCTTAGAACTAAGTTGTTTCTCCTTATAGCCACAACTGACCTTGGCCAGATATGTGTTCTTAGACAGGTATAGTGCAGGCTATTCAATATCTCTCATAGTGGCCAATAGGTTTAGGACACTCCTCAAAATAATGAGCCGCCAAAGTATCTGTCAGTAAGCGCACACAAAAATCATAGATTGTTTGCTCATTATGAAATTCAGAGCAAATGTTTTCATCTGTCAACAATGAGAAACTGCACACAGAAGGAAATCTGAACATTTTAAAATGAGAACTGAGATAGACTCTGACATTTCTAGATTAGTCGTTGTAGTGAGACCACCACCTGCAGAAGATCTGGTGAGGAGACCGTGACTCACAGGGTACATAGTAGCAGGCCTAGCATGTGAAGTGACACACTGACCAAATTCCCATCAGGACCGAGTATGCATATTCCATTTTGTCAACAACATATACCCACTTCCCAGGCAGTAGCTTCTCAAGGTTAGCACAACTGAGATAAGGAAGTAGTTCTCATAGATTCAAGGGGCCCTTACAAACAATGAGTCAAGTTCTGCCTGGACATCTGACCTGCGCCTTTGGCCCATGCCTTCCATTGGCGACCCTCCTCGTGGTAACTTGGAGTGTAAGTTCTTTATTAAACCTATCCTATTTAACCTGTTACGAATCTTGAGTGTCTCTCCCTGCCAGTATCTGACTCTGTCTTGCCCACCTTGTGGTCACAGCCCTCCAACATATGAGGATTTAATAGATGTACTATATGGCTAGCATAATAAAAAGGCTTTAGTTTGAAGCTGAAGAACATTTATTACTGCATCTGCCTTTCTAATAGGTGGATATTTCATGAAAATATCTGAACAACATGTATTTACAGAAAAGCTAATGAAATACATTCTTTGATCTGTTTGACATCTCGTACTGTCCTTCTATATTTAATTTTGTCTTAACTAGACAGTGCTTAATGWATTACATTAATATATATATAATATATATATTATATATATATTATAATATATAATATATACCCTAGAATATATTATATTAGAATACCCTAATATATACCCTAGAATCTGCTTGTTGCTACTGTAAGTGGAACTACCCTGGCAGTTGTAGTGAAGGTGATTCTGTTGGCAAAGTGATGGTACAGGTTTGTGATCAGAGGGCAGTTCTGCTTCAGGTTTCTGAAGAAACAAAGCACATTTCAGTAGTTCTGCTGCCCTGTTTTTATTGTAGCATATTTTGTTTTGTAGCTGCCTGCTTCCAAGCCACCATTGTTTTCTCTTTGTTTTTATTCTGTTTTTCCCTAAATATTCTTTGAAGCTGAATGATGAGGGAATAAGGAAGAGAAAAATTTACCAAATTTGGAAGCTCTGTCCTGGTTCAGGTCAACAATTAAAGTATGAGGTTTCAGTAGTTTTAAGGAGCGTTTTCACAAGTTTATGCTTCTGCCAGTTGCTCTTATCTTAGATTGGTATAAAAGGACACATCAAAAAAGAAATTGAAAGAGGAGCCAGCTTAATGCTGGAAGACCAACACAGGAACCACCATTTCTGGATATTTTTTGCATAAGTAGGGGATTGTTTTTCCTGATAGTTAGATGGCTTTTTATATTGCCTTTAGGTAGAAGTGCTAAGTAGGAAATGGTTTCCTTTGTCAGCCCTCCAATATATAGTGAAAAAAGAATGAAAAATATTACTCAGCCTCTTACATTGAGGAAAAGCCATGTGTGTCACCCCACCAAGTTATTTTTGACAAGACTATTTTGATTTATTAAACAGGGATTACAGGATCCTCATGGAGAAGTGGCCTACTTCCAGTAAGCATATCAGTCATGTCACAAAATTAATATTTAAGTCCCTGAAAATTAATATAAAACCTCTAAAGGAAGGACTAGGATATTGCTACTAGGAAAAGTGCAGAAGGAAAGTGAAGAATGAAGGCAAAGGCAAAGATTCAAGTATTTTTATTGCTCTAAGACCTGATGCAGCTTTTGGTAGTCAAGTCAGTTAATGCAGCAGCCTAGCAAAAAACTTTTATGATTGCTATGATTAGATAGCAATGCATAAAATTACCTCAAGCCCTTTTCAGGTATTGTTGCCTGTGGAGGCAATACCAGCCCTTGTGAAGAAGCCGTAATATCCTGTGACAAATAACAAAAGAGTTAATTGTGAAGTGAAGTACACCGAAGGTGTTATGGAAGTCTATCTTTAGAAGTACAGTGCGCTGCACATTGTGGCAGCATGGATTGTACAGCCAGGTTACTGCTCTCTAGGCCAGAGAGGAGAAGATTGTGCCTTCCCCAAGATGGAGTGACTGGAGATAAACATCCTGAGTGCAGATGGGGAGAAGGGCAGAGTCACCAGGAACTAGGATACAGATGGGGAAGCCCTGAGAGGTGCTGCCTTTCCATGCAGCAGGAATCAGATCCAAAGCTGTGCCATGTGGATGATGGAAAGGAGAAGACCTCTAGTAGTATAAAAGGGCTTTTACTTGCCTTTTTTTTTTTTTTTTTTACTTTCTTTTTTAGTCTTCTACTAAATGGGGAGATGATTTTCTGAAAGGCTTTTACACAATTTGTATCATCCAGCAGTTCTGAGTTTCCAGTCTCTAGTGTTTATCTTGTTCTGGTTTGTTACTTTTGAGTTTTAATAATGCATAGAGCTTAATGAACATCATCTTGCCTGAATGTGCTTTTCCTAAATAGGTTTTACTGTTCTCATTGAAGAGCAGATCATTAACAGATTACATTCATTCTGCAGAAATACCTACAGATATACCTATATATGTAAGGGCCATATAGCTATTTCCTAAATGGAGCATGTTCTAGAGCATCTGGAGCATCACTGTTCTTCTGGAGAAAGCGTTACTCTTCTTGTCAGTATTACTGTATAGTCCCATCTGCAGCTGAGAGCAGACCTAGTTAAGCTGGATTTTTTTTTTTTTTTTTTTTTTTTTTTTGAGATGATCCAATGAGATATAAGCAAAAACCGATGAATTATAGACCTTCTAGAATAATAGCATTTTTCAGTAGTATATTTACTCTTGCATTCAGTATTGCCAAGAGAAGAAAGAAAATGTAGAGCAAATTTAGGGACAGTACTGCTTCTGTCTGCTGTGACTCCATTTGAAATGACAAGCAAAGAAACTTTTCCATAGATATTTGTTAGCTGTCATCTCCCCTGGGGTTTGGGATGAAATTCATCACAGATGGCACACCCTACAATTGTAACATATTCTCTTGGCACACAAAGTGTTTGGAGCAGCAAGATTAGTTATCCTGCTTCAAACTCAGTGCACAAATGCCTTTCTCAGACCTACTTCTGATTTATCTTGCTTCCTTCTTAGTAGACAGATCTACAGAAGTACCTGAGTCAGCTGACAATTTGAGACATGAATGTCCTTCAGGCATTAATCTTGGTAAAAAAAAAAAAAAAAAAAAAAAGAACACTATAATTTTAGAACACGTTTTAGAAATGATATAAAACTGAATTCCTGAGTGCCTGAGGATATTACAATACTGCTTTTATTTTTCACTGGAACAGATGTTTTCCCCATTGAGATTTCAGATGGATAAGGAYGTTGCTGATTACTAGCTTTACACTGGGATGCTTTGGGGACAATAAACACTATGAGTAAAATAGCATTTTAGTATTATTGCTCTTACTCTTTTTTTAGGCATTGTATTTTATTATTATTTTGGCTATAAAGGCAGAGTATAAGATTTTACTGCTTTGATCCTTTTCCTATTGCAATCAGTGGCAAATAGTTTAACTTCACCACAAACAGAAGGAGGCACTTGCATAGCAAACTGTTTTAATAAATAACCTATTAATATGAGATAAAAAGTTGCTCTAAATTCATTTTAACTCACATAAAATTATAAAATTGCATTTCTTAACATTTTCTAGAATTAATGAATGTATTTTAACAGTGTACTATACATTAGTAGTAAATGATTAGACACGGGAACTTGTTCAAGTGCAGTTGGAGAATGCCTCTAGATAGTGTACTATGTGGACTCAGATGTCAAATAATTGTGAACAACTGAAATAATGTGGTGGAGTATAGCAATCTGAAAAGTAAGATCTACTGATGCCTACTGCAACTTCTAATGTAGATTTGGAAAATCATAAAAATACTGAGTATTTTAGTGTATCAACTCATTTAAACTCATTTTATATATTCTTTTCGTGTAACAGTGTACTTAACGGGGAATCAGGTATTTGGGGATATGAAATAATAATCTAGAAAAAAAGATAATGGAGAAATCTCAGAGAAGGTACAGGTAAAAGTAATATACCATTTTGTCAAAATCTTCAGAATTAGTTTTCTACTATTCTTTGAAGAATTGTTATCATATTACTCTAAAATCTTCTCAACATCTGTTTGGTTTTATAGCAAGTATTGAGAGTTTAGAGAATGATCAGAGCACATAAATGATAAAAATATCCATAAATGTGTCAAAACTTTAAAGCAGGTTTCTTTAAGAAAATAAATGACAAAGTGTAAATGTAGTTCAAGTCTGCTTTTTTTTCCTTTACATCACTAATTTAGATACTCCAAGAAAAGAAATAAAGAAATTACATTATTTTGATGATTTTTGTGACACATTTACAAAGCATTTGTCAGTATAGGTTATKTGACCTAATTCTCTCCATTGCTGAATTCATGACTGCATGACAGTCATGTTAATTTATGTTCTGTTTTTATCTAGGTTACCCGATCGGCACGCAATTTTTAAATGTTTATAAAAAAGACCTTTTTTTTTGTCTTTAGTGAAAGTGACCCATGTTAACATTATGAGAATTGGAATTTAGCCTGATGGAAATTTTTGTTTGTGCATCTAAGAGCCAAATTGTCCATTGAAGGAATATTTCCCAATGTGATACTTTACTTTTTAGCCAGTAAAAAATTTAAACATTTAAACTGCATTTCAATTCTCTCTTCATACTGCAGCACTTTGGCTTGAAATTTTGGCTTTACCAATAATCATACTCTCCACTGTTACTAATCTGTATGATAGCTTAAGGCAAGAATATTCTTTAACTTGAATATAGAATTTTGCTGAGTATGAAACTACCTGTAATATTAAAAATGGTGTTATTTGCTGATTTAGCCTGGAGAAGCTCTGAGGTTGTCAGATCTGATGTTTAACGAATTATTTTTTTCATACATCATTGCTTCTCTTTTTTGGCAGTCTTGATTTTTTTGGTGAACTAGTTTTCTTCCTTGGAGAGTTGCTCTAGTTGCAAATAAGATTCTGGTAGCCTGCAAGCATTTTAGTGAAACACAGGAAAATTAAAGTATTATAATGACATTTATTCTACATGTACAAGATACACTTTTAATTAGTTTTCTACTGTTCTTCAAGTTGRCTTTTAAGACTTCTATATTTGTTCTCTATTTGTATTTTTGATCTTTTTCTCAACTGCTGTAGCTGGTGATAAAGATGTTTTCTGAATTAGATGTTTTCTGACTATTCCTGTTCTATAAGATTTAGAAAAACAAAATCAGTATTCTTTATTTTCATCCACTTTCTATCTGGTGCATAATGACAGCTGAGGTTGTAGCATGTGAACCCCAAAATGTCAGGCAGGAAGCAGGCTATTCTGTCTTATTTACAAAGGGCTTTCTAACAAATCTGGGACTGATCATGTTTTCATTGTTGACTCTGTCTGTGTAACAATAATTTTCCCAGCTCCGGGATCTTTAAARACCTCAAATTCACCCTAATGCTAACCATATCTACTTACCATAGTCAGGAATCAGATGATTCTTTCAGAGCATGGACTAAGAAGTTCCTGTACTTCTGTGTTGTTGATACTTTTAAGAGCTTCCAACAGACTATTCAAAGGCAGTACGTTACTGCAGAATAGCACAATTGAATTGCTATAGCTTTGGAGAGCTCATCTCTGGAGCATCAGACAAATGACAGCTTACAGTAGTAGCAGTCCCAAAATCTCTTACTCAGCAACACAGGAAGATACAGGAATGTCTCATGTGAAGGAGAGATGTGAAGGAGGGGAGACACTACCTTAGAGATGACTTGAAGGAGGGGTTTCATACTCCTAAGAGAGGGGAATGGTCCCCAGGAGAAGAATGTGCTGCAGGAGAAGACAGGATGCCTTTCTCTCTTTCCATCCATAGACCTGGATAACACCAGCATCCTTTCCCAGCCTCCAGTATCTAACTGAAGCTTTGTGAAACCTTGTCATCTCTCCTAACAATTCTTATCAAAGAACTTGTTCAACTACTACCACAACATTAAATCTTACATATATGATCGAGTTGAGCAAATCTGTGCCCAGCTTTCTTGCTTACATCTTGTCAAGCCTTTATAATTCTGACAGACTTCCACCATGGGCATATCCTGCAGTTTCTGTATTGTTCCATTAATATAGTGGTGGTAAGTGAATGTAGTATTGGTTAGCATAGTAACAGCTTAACTGAAAACAATCCAGTTCTAAGCAAAATAACATAACTCAAACCCAAAGAGGGAACCTATGGTTAAATAACATTAAAATCATATATATAAAGCTGGCCACAGCTGACATTTCTTCTTCATTATAGAGGAAAGATTACTTTTTTCTTATGTTTGGTGATATATGAAATTCTGAGTGACACTATAGTACTGACAAAGATCAAGAAATTAAAGGGAATCATTATAGGAAAGAGTTGGCTATATACTTTATATTTCAAAATCGGCAAAAAATACAGTGTTTTTCTGTCTGTGATGGACAGATAGGTGGGGGTTTGTGTCAAGTATATTACCAGTAGGTGTAGATTAGTTATACAGGAGCCTTTACCTGGAAAAATTTGAAAATCATTATTACAGATATTTTATACCTTGTAAATTCTCCCTTAAGAGATGTGGAAAGGGCAGAGTCTATGGTTGCCTGTACAATTTCAATTTTGCCTCATTCATTCAGGCTGCTGAATTAGACAGTGATTCAATCGTGCGTGATCATATAATTAAAATCATCTTGTGCATAAAGAGTCAGCATTATGAGTGCTGCAAAATATGCAGAGCTAAAAACCACAGCTAGAAGCTGCAAAAGGCCTTTTGTCCCAGGAGTGAGAAATGGCAGTGGAATCTGGCAGCTTTCCATCCCTCCTTCAGCCACCCTCAGTGATGGACCCTCACTGCTCCATGCAGTGCCTCTAGGAGGAAATGGCGTTTTGAATCATTTGTGTTCTCAAGGACTGAAGTTCAGCTCTCAGCCTCCCTCAAGCTGTCATTACTTAGAAGAACTCTCTGCTTCATGTGCTGAAACAAAGGCCTTACTCAGCTTTCCAGTCTAATGTGCTACTTCTCAACTTGCTTTCTGACGCAGCATGGTGGTGACAGTGCTGCATCTGCATGGTAACCATGGTAGTACAGCCTCAGTATGTTCAAATTGAACTACTTGGGTAAAAATACTCTTCAGAAATGTTAAAAAGGAAAGAAGTTACTGTGATCAAAAGTGCATGTCTCAGCTGAAAGTGAGTTCTGTGATATAAAGGGTAAACTTCTGTAGCCCAGAGGCTCTTATTCTGCTGGACTGAGCTGCTTATACTGGAGAAGTGTGTGAGCATCTCCAAAAAAGGCTACAATGATAATTTCTAATTCAAAGTGTTAGACTTTCTTAATATTGAATTTTCTAAAATCACAGTCACATTTGGGAAATGTAGTTATGGGTACTTTTTTATATAAATGATCCTGAAATTTGATTTTTGAGACCTGAAATACTGCATGCTCGCTCTCTCTTTTTGTTGTTGTTGTTGTTGTTGTTATAAAAGCCTTTTCCTGGTGGCTTGGTTCACAATTTTCTCTTCATTGTGCCTGCAGCAGCAGGGCAGAAGTGTTTACATCAGGTAACTTAAAGATTACATAGATTAGTTACATTTGAGATTAAATCAGTCAAAATGAGTTTGTTGATCCCTAGCATAGCTGAATATGGTAGTTATGCATTGTGTGCAGACCTCAGCAGTATAACCAAGCTATTACAAGGACTTTTCCATTGTGCTCTCTGAAGTTGTTTATTGCTTTGAATATTTTTATGAGATTTTTGAAGCTACTCATTTTAATATGATTTATCCTAAAACCTGTTCTTGAAATGCAAAGACTGGCACTGTGGAAATTTAGATGTCTTTGTACCTAGATAATGTTTTTCATTAGTTTCAGTGCAGAATTTACAGGTTATTTTATACAGGTCAAAGGGTCATAATTAGTATTTTGGGGAAGACTCATCGTTCAGCAAATAGTTTCAGCCTAATGTTTCAAACCTGTGCATGTTACTTTCAAACTTGGCCTTGTTTACTTCTCTTGTGAAACATAAGCTGAAGGTTTGTGGGAAGACAGACAACATTTAGTAGGCATTTCCTAACACTGGGGTGGAAAAAAATTACACTTTTTTTTCTGCTTTGTGTTGATATTCCCTTAACGCAGCTGCTAAGTTGCAAAGGAGCATTTCACTACTTTGGGAGAAGGGATGGAGCCTGAATCAGAGATCCGGGCTAACCTTATCAGAGATCCATTCTAACCTAAACAGGTACTGATCACAGAATTACAGAATCACAGAATGACTGAGATTGGAAGGCACTTCTGGAGATCATCCAATCCAACCCTCCCTGTTCAAGCATCATCATCTAGAGCACAGTGCCCAGAACCCTATCCAGACAGCTTTGGGATATCTCTAGAGAATGAGGTTCCACAGCCTCTCTGGGTAACCTGGTCCAGTGCTCTGTCACCCTCACAGTAAAGAAGCTTTTCCTCATACTCAGATGGAACATCTGGTGCTTCAGTTTGTGCCCACTGCCTCATGTCCTGTCACTTGGCACCACTGAAAAGACTCTGGCCCATCCTCTTGAAACCCTCCCTTAAGGAATTTGTAGACATTGATAAGATCCCCCTCCCCCCCAGTCTTCTCTTCTCCAGGCTAAACAAGGCCCAGCTCTCTTAGTTTTTCCTCATAGGAGAGATGCTTCAGTCCTCTGATCATATTAGCAGCCTTATGCTGGACTCTCTCCAGTAGTTTCATGTCTCTCTTGTACTGGGCAGTCCAGAACTGGATGCAATCCTTGAGCTGTGGCCTCACCAGGGCTGAGTAGAGGGGGGAGGATCACCTCTCTCAGCCTATTGGCAGCGTTCCTCCGAATGTAGCCCAGGATTCCATTGGCCTTCCTGGACACAAGGGCACATTGCTGGCTCATAGTCAACCAGGACTCCCAGGTCCTTCTCTGCAGAGCTACTCTCCAGAAGGTCAGACCCAAGCCTGTACTGCTGCATGGGGTTATTGCTCCCTAGATGGAGGACCCTGCACTTGCCCTTGTTGAAGTTCATGGGGTTCCTCTCTGCCCAACTCTCCAGCCTGTCCAGATCTCTCTGAATGGCAGAACAGCCCTCAGGTGTATCAGCCACTCCTCACAGCTTGGTATCATCAGCAAACTTGCTGAAGAGGCACTCTGTCCCTTCATCCAGGTCACTGATGAAAAAGTTGAACAGGATGGGACCCAGTCCTGAGCCCTGGGGAACTCCACTAGCCACAGGGCCTCCAACTGGACTCTGCACCACAGAGCTCTGCCTTTCAGCCACTTCTCAATCCACCTCACTGCTTCACTCATCTAACCCACACTTCCTGAGCTTATGTGGGAGGATGTTACAGGAGACAGTGTCAAAAACATTGCTGAAGTCAAGATACACAACCTCCACTGCTCTTCCCTCAACTACTCAGCCAGTCATGTCATCGCAGAAGCCGACCAGATTGGTTAAGCATGAGTTGCTTAAGCATTGGTGAATCCATGCTGACTCCTCCTGATCACCTTCTTCTCCTCCATATGTCTGGAGATGACATCCCGAATGAGCTGTTCCATCAGCTTTCCAGGGATGGAGGTGAGGCTGACTGGCCTGTAGTTGTCATTGAGGAATGCATTGAACAAGATAGGGCTCAGTACTGACCCCTGGGGGGACACTGCTAGCTACAGGGAAAGCTGTGACAGAGTAGATGAAAGCACCTGTACATGTGGTTCAGAAAACAGAGAGAAGTTGGGATCATGAGCATTAAGGATATTTTCCTTACAGCCTAAGAAGTGGTGTCTGAGTCTGGGCTTACAAATTTTTGTAGCTGTTCCTGCAAGGAACGAAGGAAGAAATGAAGGAAAACGTGACTACCTCTCTCAATTATTTCTTTTCTGATCTGGTTTATAGATTTAGGCATTTAGAGTTTTTCAGATTTGGGCATTTTAATTTTCTGTTTGTAAGTTGCATCACTGAGTAAGTGCCAGCTCTTAAAAATTTTCAAGCACATAAAATGCAGATAAGCACATAGAATATTGATTTACTTTGGCAACTTATCATTTAGTATGTATTTAAGTATATGTACATTGATTTGTGTCTCTGGGATAAATCTATAGAAAAGGGGTTATGATGCACCATATATACATATATACATATACTGATAATCAGAGAATTTGTTTTATACATTCAGGGTGCTTTAAACAAAATCATCACTTTGACAAAATGTTGATTGGTCAAAGGCTTGCTTAGTGACGAATGGTACTAAAAGAGGGTCATATTAGAAAGAATTACATTTAGAAGTTAAAATAAAGATTAAAGTTCCTATAATTTCCCATTTACAAATGTCAAACAGCATGTTGTGCTCCAGTGTAAATCAAGGGAGCATGTGATATGTAATGAAATGTTTAAAAACTGTAGAATATTCTTTACTTCTTAATACAGATACTTAAAAAATATTAGGGGCAAAATAGCTGAACTTCCATATTTTCTTTCTGCAAAATATTTCCTCCAAGGCTTTCAAATTGTTTATTCTATTTTTTTTAGGCTCTGATTAAGCAAAGTATTTGAGAGACTATTGAATATTAATTTTATATTCCAAATGGTCTGGTAAAGAGCTGTATTAAATCAAATCTTGGAAGGTCTTTCTTTTGCAAAATATATTTTGTCCAATAAAAGAAACATTTCTCATTAGTGCTTTAGTAACCTCCTGCTTATGGAACTGTTTCACAGTCCTACAAATATAGAGAGAATAAAGTGCTTGTACAAAATATTATAGTATCATACATTTTTTACCATGCATCTCAGGAAAATTAAAGGCATATCAGACAAGTTTTTCAAAAAAGGCATGCCATAGCCCAGGGGGCTTGTCATGGTTGAAAATCTAGTTTGTGATATGATTTTTACTTCTCTGAGTGACATGCAATACTTTAGTAGAAGTACTAAAACCCGAACTACAATGTTAGCAGAGATGTAGCATGTTATATTTTTGCAGACTACATTTATTTTGTGATCTTAACAACTATAAATAAGAGTATCAAATTAGGATAAAAATTACAATAATAACTTCTTTGTTGGGTTGGCCTTTGAGGTCTCCAAATGCTTTTTAAAATATCTAAATCATGTACTCTTCTCAAATCAATAACAAAATGTGAATGCATGTGATGCAATCTCAATACAATACAAAAAATCTTATTTTCTCTTCTTTTTTTCATACTAAGCGTACTTCATACTGCTTTCTACAAAATTCAGTAATGTCTAGCAGTACACAGGAGACAGTAGCCAAGAAAGAACCTGGTCCAATGCCTTGTTAGTCAGTAGTGTAATCTCATTCAGAAGTGAGTCTCATATAGGAAGAGAAACAAGCAAAAAATAGTTGCAGCTGAGATGTAAAAAATAAACAGTCAGGTAATCAGATCATTAAAGGAAGTCTATTCCAGATTCAGAATCACAGCAAGGGAGTTTCTCATGCTGCAATGAAGTTGTGGGAAGGGAAGGGAAAAAGAGGGGTGGGTATCTTTGCTTTCTATGATAAAGTTATTTTCTTCTTTTGTGCAAACTACTGAAATGCATCCCAAAGAACTAATGCATCATAATAAAGACTGAATTCTGATGGTATTCTCAAGACTTTGTTCCTGTAGTTTCAATTGTCTTTTAGTTATAGTAATGAGAAAAGTTAACTGTAGTAACAACAACATTTTAGGTAAATGCAACTTTAAATTCATATCCTTTAACCTTTGGTAACTGGGAGCCAAAACAAGGCAAACTTTATATTCGTAACTTGAGTACACTATTTATATGACTTAAACACTGATCGTAGTTGAGCAAATGCTCATGATTTGCTTTGCAGAGCAACAACGGGGTATACAGCCTTGAAATCCTGCACCCATGACTTACTCTTTACCACCATCTCTCTTCCATCCCAAGATGACATATTCTTTTACTGTAATCATCTCTGTGCTTGCAATACAATCCTATTGGTCATGACTGAAGCTTGATGTCTGTATCAAAGTCATTTCTTTCTCCTAGTCCTTTGTTCTGTAGATCTAATCTGCTTTTATCATTGACTGTTGCCTCCTTCAAATATTTGTAGGAATATCCCATTTTATGTGCTATTCAACCATTCTGTATAAATGGAAAGACCTTAAACCTTTCCTGGAAATTAATCTCTATGTCCTTAATTTGATATAAATTCCTCTACTAATACTTATGTTAAGAAGTGGTGAAGCAATGAGCACATCATTGATTTAAATGTGATAATCGGAGAGAAGAAATAGTACTTTACATGCATGATGTTAGCAAAAGCTGCCTTTGTTTTGTGGTTTTCTGAATTTCCCCTCATTAATTCATTTCTTTCTGGAATGACAATGTTTGTAAGTGGTATGAGTTTTCTTGCTGTAAGTTATTCCAAAGGTTTCCTGGACAGCCATAATCACTTCCCTTTCTATAGAATGCAAGACGGTTCACCTGAAGCTATTGCTGAACTAGGGGTATTCTTTTAGAAAACCATTTCTGATTAAAAAGAAAAAAATCTTAATGAAGAAATCTCTAATACTAAAATAGCATAGTAGTTATCAGATCATTTTTTATGTGGTAGGAAATCCTAAAATCATTTACAATAATTTTATAAATAGAAACAGTAAAAATGGAAAATACTTTGTGTACAGTTTCCTGTATTCCTCACCTGTATGTAATGTTCAGTATATCTGTGATGTGTGACATTCTGATTTTTATATATAATTTCATATTCTTTAGATCTCACTTATGCGCTCAATTATACCACTATAGTTTATTTATTCGGGGTTATTTAAAAATAGTTGATACTTCAGGATTTACCAATACTAGATTTTTAACTAACTGTTGACATTTGCTATTCCTATCTTAATTTTAAAACATGTTCAGTCTCACCTAACAATGTTTTCAGTATTAGTGCTTTCTTAGTGTACTTTTGGTCACATCTACAGACTGAAATATAATTAAACAAACCATAGATCATAAATAAAGGAGTTCTCTGTTGAAACTGAGCATACRTATACATTTTTAAAATGGGAATAATTTATTTCTATCTGGGTTTGCCTTTCTTAAGCACTGCAAATCAACACCTGACCATCGTTTTCACACAGGTGAGGAAATAATAAGTTATCACAGTGCTCTAACTGCATGTGTAGAAATTTACTCTTGCTTAGGTGTGACATAGAATATTTAGCCTATTACTTTCCATAAGAATACTTATATGTATGTGATCTCAGTGGAATGAGTAATGCCTAAACTTCCTCTAGGAACAAATCTAAAAAAAAGTTCAGAGTCTAACAAAAGGATTGTTATAATCTCTTGGGAATGGTGTATAAAAAAGTTTGTAGCAAGAAGTAACTTTAACATTGGATCTACTGCTCTTCATGAGCACAACACTATATAAGAAACAAAATAAGGTTTCATCTTAAAAATGTAACTCTGACAAGAGTATGGGCAATGTATCATCATCTGTAGGGCAGACTTTGTCCACTCTGGGTGATAAATCAAAAAGCACTGGAAATTGATCCTGCCCTCAAGCCACAGAAATTGTTGTCAGGATTTACTAAGTGAAATTCCTCTCCTGAATGCCTTGAGTCAAAAAAGTCAAATCATCATCAGTAAATGTCCTACTGCTTCTGTTTCTGTACAGTCACATGGCAGGGGGAAGATTTCTACTGAGAAAAAAAAATGCATGACGCTGAGAGAAAAAGCAGTCTATATTTCCAGGGGTTACCAATGCACATTATCTGATGATTAGTAATATAAGAGGGAAACAGGATTGAAAATCAGTGCTACGTAAATTCTTGTATCTAGTCTAAATTGCAGTATAGCCTAACAGTACCATCTGGTATCTGAATTTGAGTTGAAACTCATAGTCATTTCCTAAGAGTTCTTGTCTAGAGGATAGTTTTGCTTCCGCTACCAAGAGACAGAGCAATGTGGGCTTACAAGGAAGTTGACTTGATATAATGCCTTTGGAAGAACAATCTGGTATAGCAAGTATCTTCCTTATATGGCTATTCTCAGCCTTTGAAATCCAGATAATTTATATGTTAATAAGATTTCCGTTATTGCAGTGGTTTCTTTCTTTTCCTGTATTTATGTACACTTTGATTAGTCAGTGTTAGCACTGTAGCTTTACAAATATTTAATAGATGAGTTCATATTATTAAGATTTTAAAGATCGTTGTTACCACAAATTAAGTGACTCCTTTTCCAGCTTAGAATACGGAGATAAAATGTGTTCTAATTTGAGAAGCAATTTTTGGGTTAGCTATTTGCAATTATTAATTCATTTTATAAGTGATAGAAGGAAAGAGGGTAGAATTCCCTTTTAAGTGTTATATCCTCATTCTGTCTGGAATTCAGCATTGTCAGATCACCGCAATATAGTGAAAAATATCAAAAATATTCATTCAATGCTAGTGACAGAGGAGAATATACTTTTTTTTCTAATACTACTTTCATTTGAGACAGATGAAATAAAAGACTTCTCATTAATTATTTTGGAAAATTTAATACACCATAAGAATGCCATACACTTGGCCAGTTAGCACAGATGACTGATGATAGATATTAAACAAAAATGGGTAACAGTTTTTCAGGGGCAGCTGTGAATACAAGGTTTGCTGCTGTTGTACAGAGCAGTGCAGTTTGTCAAAGCATCGAGAAGAAACTTATTCCCATCTTATTCAAAGATGGTGTGTTGACTGAGATAAGGAAAAGGTTACAACAGTGGAGATACCTGGGGAAAATAGTAAAATCTGTCGTTTGTCCTCTTTGAAACTGTTTAGATATTACTGCTGTCTTTCTTGCAGTACTCATCTGCTGATGTTGAAATACTGCAATCACCAATGTGTCAGTGTGATCCTCAACCCATTGTACGTAGAACTTGTAGTGTAGCAAGCTTTGTAGGAAGACCAAGAATACTGTATCTTTAAACAGTTTTCTTTGCTTTTCTGTAAAAGACATCTTAGACTTTGAAGGCCCGCTCTATCAAATGGGGCTGAATAAAGCAGTCAAACTAACAAGCTAGCAAGTTTTTGTATTTGCAAGACCTCAGAAAGAATTTGAATATAAGGCAAGCTTCCCTTTCAAAGTGAAAAATGGAAAATGGGCAAAGGGCTGTTCTACTGAAGTTATTTTCAGAGGTCTTGCCCTAAAAGCCTCAGTTCAATATCCTCAGCAGGGCAGAATTTCATGAATTCCTTTAAGATGAGCTGGGTGGCAGTGTGTTATCTGTGCTGGCCCTAGATACTTTGCAGCAGCATGAGCTTGATCAATTGACAGAGCATATTGCTGGGACTCTTACAGCAGCGCAGCCCATGGCAGCATCACCCAGGGTGTAGCTGTTAAACATTACTTTGGTGGGAGAGGAAACTTCACTCAGATAAGTACAGTACCTTCTGAATAAAAGTTAGGGAAATGGCTGGGCAGTTTTACGTCTGGATATTTTGTTTTCTAAAAAGGGCAATTATAAGTCAACCAAAATTATGTGTTCATTTGAGTGAAATTCTGCAGATAGTGCCACTGTGAAGCAGCCTTCTAATAATAAAACAAACACAAAGGAGCATATTTTTAAAAAAGTACAGGATATTGTTTTTACATGTTCAAGAGTAATAGATTTACCACCTAAGAATTTTACTGCTTAAATGTAGCAGAAATATATTTCATAATCTGAAGGAAAACACTTCAATGCACCATCCCACATATTTAGTTATACTTTACATGCTTTCTTGGGTTAGAAGAAAAGCAAAAAGAGGACTCCCTTTACCAATAAATGGAATTTCTTCTTATTTCTGCAAATTAACTAGTGTGACTCACAGGGCGACTATGAAATGTTATTTATTGCCTTGTTTTCATCTCTATCGTTTCTTTAGAAAATTTTGAAGAGTTTACAAATAATGTCATTTCAAAAAAAACGCTGTTCTTCTGTTAAGTGGGCATTCTATAAATGTCTCCAATTTTTCTCAAAGCATTGATTTTAAACTCATTCTGAGCAGAGAACATGTTTGAAGCAAAAAGTAGTTATCAAGTGTTTTTAAAAATTGAAGCTCATTATGTAACCATCACAATAGGAAGATATTTAAATATCAGACAGTCTTATCTGTAGTGTTCTGAAAATGTGGGAAACCTGACCCCAAAGCAGGACTATTATTCTGAGCATCACTTACTTTGTAGTGCCTGAATAGAGCTACACCTCTGAGAGCTCTGGCATAAGCCAGCTGGAAAGCTATTATGCTATGCAATGTCTATTGATATATGATGTTGATCACTGACAAATCAGAAATTGAACTAAGACTCTTCTAAGATCTTTGAATTTGACTAATTTCTGAAGAACATGGAGACTTCTGCTTTTCCTCAGGAAAACTGTTACAGGTATATAAATAGAAAATTAATTTCTATTTATTAGTTTCAGAACTATGTGAATTACCTCTCATTGATTCTGTGCAGGCTGTTGGCACAGGTCTAAACAGCCTGAAAGATTAAAAGGGACAACGACAGGAGAGATTTGATTTTAGGAAGAAGATAAACTAGACCTACTTCCAGCCACTGGCAAACCTGTTCTAGACAATCTCCCTGACTAGTGCAGGTAATACTCTTCTCCACAACTCTTGGCCAGAATTCAGTGCTGATGAAGGCATCACCTGGATGGATGCAGTGCTAAAGAAGTGGAAGAGGATGAAACTTCTTTATCATCAAATATAACCATCTTCAAGAGCACTTTCTGATATGCAAAGTGATATAGACAAAGCCTGAAATTTTAAATAAAGCTATTTTTAAATAAAGGTAAGAGGCTTAGAATAATTTTGTCTAGTTTCTTTAGCTTTAGAGAAACACACATCTTAAAAAATTACAATAATAACAATTATCAAATAAAGTCAAAACTACAAGTGAGCTTAAATAAAATACTGTTGGAAGCTTGCTGTAAATGTAGGTGAGAGAAGATTATTTTTGTTTTGTTATGAAATGGAAAATTAGCCTATTTCAGTGACAGTCATTGGGAAAAATCTATTAGTAAGTTAATTACCAGGATAGTTCCTGTGCCTTGAGCTGCCTTAATTAATTTGCCAAAGAAAGGTTTAAAAACCTCAAGGCACTAGAAACATTTCATGAATATTGAATAAAATGGTTTGATGTCCTGTATAAGAGCTAGCATTGAATAAGGAAAAAAAGTCAGCGTTTGTGTTCTAATCACAGATGCCTGTTCAGTAAAACAATACCTTTTAGCTGCCTTCTTTCTCAATAGATATCATCTCACATTTGTGGATGCAGGAGAACTTTCAGATGTAGAAAAATCGTCACATAACAATATAAATGAGTTCCTGCTCATGCATTTTTTTCCTAGCCAATAGCAAGAAGCATACAAGACTAATAGGTATTCAGATTAAAAATTAAACTGTAAAACTGTGTGGTCTTGATGYCGTATTCCTTTTTTCTCGCTCTCATTAAGGCAGCTTTGAAAGAAAGTTGCTCACTTAGAATGATAAAGTAAAGAAGACACTGTGATTAGTACTTGCACATGAAGAGTGCCAATGTGCTCTATTTTGGATGCAGAGACCTTGCTAATGACATAGGCTGGCTACTCATTAGAAAGAACTGACTAAACAGAGTAATCTACTGCATTAAGCCAATGTGACAGAGACTGGGAAGGATAAGGCATGCAGATAGCAGGCAGTGATCCTTGCAGTCTTTCCGGTCATCATCAGAACAAGTGAAACACAGCCTGTTGTTGTTCTCGCTGCTAAGATTAATATATTTTAAAGAAAATGGGAGAAATTACTTTAGAACATCATTTGAAATTGTATTGTATGACAGATAACATTGCTATTTAATAGGATGTCCTTAAAAGGCTTTTTGTCATCTCTTCTGATTCATTTTTACCAAAGCTATAAAAAATGTGGTGGTGGAATATAGTATGCTGGCATGCTGTAGTACTCTTTTTTTTTTCTACAGACAGTGCTAGAAAAGGAAATCAGCAGAGAGTCAATCTCAAAAGAGCAATTCTAAATATCACCTCAGCAGTTCAGATTTATTTTTTAATACAAATTGAAAAGTCCTTGAATTCCTAGTACTGGTGATTCAAAGTATTTCCTCCTCTTCTTCTCCTCACCTTGGTAGGCAGACTTTGTATAAAACAAATAAAAATATAAAAATAAAATACAATATATTACATTATATATTATATATAATAAACATCAATGTTTTATACACACCTGGAAGAGACTGAATCAAGAGGAAGAGAGTTCATGCTTCACTGACCAGCCACAGGGCAGGAAATTGGCTAAATATTAGTAGTTAGCAGTTGGTTATATCAGCAAACTTTAAAGAATTTGATGTAAACAATTCCAACGTCTTATCACTTTGCTTCCAAAACACTCAAAAAAATTACAAGAAAGTTTCAGTCAAGTATATATGTCTAATTTTAATTTCTTTCTTGCCCTAGTCTTAAACCTAAGAGAACTAATGATTATTGTATTTTAGCAGGTAAAAAAGAGCTTATATGGGCTCACAATGGCTCACATAGAAGAGCTCGCTCACAGAGTAGTAAAATTCATCATGGATAAAATGATATACAAAAAAGAATAGCAAAAAGGGCGTCTAATTTCTTTGCATTGTGCTAATCATATGCATAGCTGAATRTGAAAAGACATTATAGTAAGTGCCCTGGTGACAAGGGATACAGAGAAGGCAGAATTRSTGAATGYCTTCTTTGCTTCAGTCTTCACTGCTAAGGGCAGCCCTCATGAATCCTGCAGCCTAGACGTGAAGGATAAAGTCCAGAGAAAGGAAGACTTTCCTTTGGTTGAGGAGGAAAGGATTAGAGACCTTCTGGGCAGGCTAGACATCCACAAATCCATGGGCCCAGATGGAATGCACCCACGGGTACTGAGGGAGCTGGCAGATGTTGTTGCCAGGCTGCTGTCCATCATCTTGGAAAGCTCATGGAGAACTGGAGAGGAGCCTGAGGACTGGAAGAAAGTCTGTGTCGCTCCAGCCTCCAAAAAAGGGCAAGAAGGAGGACCCAGGCAACTATAGGCCAGTCAGCCTCACCTCCATCCCTGGAAAGGTGATGGAACAGCTCATTCTGGATGTCATCTCCAGACATGGAGGAGAAGAAGGTGATCAGGAGGAGTCAGCATGGATTCACCAAGGAGAAATCCTGTTTAACTAATCTGATACCCTTCTATGATGGCATGACCAGCTGGGTAGATGAGGGAAGAGCAGCTGACATTGTCTACCTTGACTTCAGCAAGGCTTTTGACACTGTCTCCCATAACATCCTCCTACATAACCTCAGGAAGTRTGAGCTAGAGGAGTGGACCGTGAGGTGGATTGAGGAGTGGCTGAAAGGTAGAGCTCAGAGGGTCGTCGTCAGTGGCGTGGAGTCTAGTTGGAGGCCTGAGGCTAGTGGCGTCCCCCAGGGCTCGGTACTGGGTCCCATCCTGTTCAACGTTTTCATCAGTGACCTGGATGAAGGGACAGAGTGCCTCCTCAGCAAGTTTGCTGATGATACCAAGCTGGGAGGAGTGGCTGATACACCTGAGGGCTGTTCTGCCATACAGAGAGATCTGGACAGCCTGGAGAGCTGGGCAGAGAGGAACCTCATGAGTTTCAACAGGAGCAAGTGCAGAGTCCTGCACATAGGGAAAAATAGCCCCTTGCACCAGTACAAGCTGGGGGCTGACCTTCTGGAGAGCAGCTCTGCAGAGAAGGACCTGGGGAGTGCTGGTGCATGACAAGTTGACCWYRAGCCAKCAATGTGCCCTTGTGTCCAGGAAGGCCGATGGTATCCTGGGGTGCATTAGGAAGAATGTTGCCAGCCGGTGGAGGGAGGTGATCCTGCCCCTCTCCTCAGCCCTGATGGGGCCTCATCTTTAGTACTGCATCCAGTTCTGGGCTCCCCAACACAAAAGAGACAAGGAGAAAATGGAGAAAGTCCAGCATGGAGCTACAAAGATGATCAGAGGGCTGGAGCATCTTCCCTCTGATGCTTCCTTTGAGAAACGGCTGTGAGAGCTGGGCCTCTTTAGCCTGGAAAAGAGAAGACTGGGGCAGGGGGGATCTTATCAATGTCTATAAGTACCTGAAGGGAGGGTGTCAAGGGTRYRGGRMYAARCTCTTTTCAGTGGTGCCATGTGACAGGACAAGAGGCAATGGGCAGAAATTGAAGCACAGGATGTTCCGCCTGAACGTGAGGGGGAATTTCTTTCCTGTGAGAGTGATGGAGCACTGGATCGGGTTGCCCTGAGAGGTTGTGGAGTCTCCTTCTCTGGAGATCTTCAAGGCCCGCCTGGATGCAACCCTGTCTAACATGCTCTAGGCGACCCTGCTGAGCAGGGAGGTTGTACTAGATGATCGCCAGAGGTCCCTTCCAACCTTACTGATTCTATGGTTCTATGATTCTAAGAGTGTAGACAGTGCAGCATAGGTAATTAGATTTATTCTTTCTTCACCTGCACTGGCCAGCAAATGTAGTACTGTTTGATATGTGATTTCTTCGCTAATAATCTCTTTTTTCCCTACTTCCATCAGCTAGAATATTCAATTTTCTCCCTATGGATTGGTATTATCTTGTCAGCAGTAATCCCTTAGACTTGCTTCTGTGTGAAAGAGCGGGTTGACTTCCGGGACTGATCTCAGACCAGCCTTGTCACTATGAACCTGCCTGGTGATCTAGACTCTTGGTTGCACCTGGCTATGCTCTCTGGGTCTGCCCCTGCTCAGGTACGGTTGGACCAGGTCCCAGCTAGCACAATCCCTGCCCTACTGCTCATGTTGTTCTCCTTGGCACCTAGTGCCCTGTCCCACAGGGAGCAGCTAGTCCTTGTTGCACCCCAATGGGAGGAATGTGAAGGGCCAACACAAAAAGATGTCATCACACCTGATGACCTTTAAAGAATAAGATGCTAGTCCTGAGCTGCTATTTCTTTCTGCCCTGATCAATAATACAAGAACTCTGTTGTTACTGTGATGATATTGCAAGATGTAAAGTGTAGTCATTTTTCTGAGTAAACTTATTTTTGGGAGATGCTTGTAATTCAAACTGGTTTACACTAAGGGAGTGGGGGAATCTCTGTCACCACATTACACCATTCACTGGCATTATTACAGATGCAAAATACATCCCACTATGTGGAGTGATTTTTACATTTTTTAATTTCTAGAGACTCTTATTTATTCTGTGGGACTTTGAGGGAGGTGGGTGCCAAAGCACAGAGCACAACTAGGCAATACCACAATGTCTGTAATAGCTGTTGTTAACAAAGATCATCTCTTGGTAAATATGAGAAACTATATCCAATCTTTTTGTGAAAGTTACTTGGGTAATTTTGCCCAAAGCAGTTTTGGCCTCTGATTAGGACCCTTACCTTCCTCCAAGCAAAAGCATCCTTTATATATTTCTTTCCTGGGAGTAGTCCTTATTTCCAAATGATCTCTGGTGTGAACCTATACATCTGTCCCTCCTATACTTCATTTATATTGAAGAATTTTCTGTAACCTATTGGAAAGATAGATGGTTCCTGAAATCAGAGATAAGACTGATTTCTCATTTACCTTTCTGTGTACGGAAGGGATCACAGAAGAAACTGCATAAGATTATATGAAATGCCCTACGGGGTAACCCATCTCCAAATCCTCTATTTATAAATAAACCAAATAAACAATTCTGTCCCCCCTCCTCCCCTGCAAGTTCAGGAGGTTCATTAAATGCTGTACCAAAAAAGCCCTAAAATAAAAAGGAAGATGTCACTGATTTTTTCCCCTGTTTTAGACCAACGCCTTAATGGTTTCAATGAGTATCCCTTACTTCTAACATTATAGAACTTGATGAACAGTTCTTCATTTTTCTTATCCATCACCATCACGCATAGCAGATTTTTTTTCTGAGTGCTTTCTCTTTTAAGTAACATCTGTATATTTCTTCTATTTCATGAGTTTGTCTTCTTTCCTCCCACTTACTTTCTTCAACATCCATGTTTTCATGTCTGGGAAACTTACTCATTTGGGAATAGCTTTTTTGAAATCTTTTCCTGTGAAACAGAGAGATATTTAATCCTTAGAAATAGCTTGTTCATTTTTGCCTGCTGTTTTGTTTCTACTCAGTTATGACTAGATAGAAGATCAAAAGGGAGAGTGTACCTGAAGTGAGGGTCTAAAGATGATGGGGCCAGACTCTTTTCAGTGGTGACCAGCAATAGGACGAGAGGCAACAGGCACAAACTGAAACACAGGAAGTTCTGTCTGGACGTAAGGAAAAACTTCTTTACTGCRAGAGTGACAAAGCACTGGAACAAGTTGCCAAGAGGTTGTGGAGTCTCCCTCCTTGGAGATACTCAAAAGCCATCTGGAGATGATACTGCAGAATGTGTTCTAGGTGACCCTGCTTGAGTAGGGGTTAGACTAGATGATTTCCAGAGGTTCCTTCCAAACTCAGTTGTTCTGTGTTTCTGTGGTACTGTGATCAGTATCTGTTTAGGTTAGAACAGTATTTCTTCACTTAGAAAATGTTAGCCAAGGTAAGATTTTTAGCTGTACTTCAGACATGCTCTTTAGACTTATCTGTTACTGCTGCTCTCCAGACATCTGTGTTCAATTATCCACAAACATCAAAATAAGGAAAACTATCAGGAAAAAAATCTCATTGGATCATAAAACATTTCAAATTTAAATATTCARTCTTGAAAACTTTGATAGAAATATATCTCTTGAAAATAGTCTCAAGACTGGAAAAGCTACAGTCACAGGATCTCCCTTAATCAAATATCGGCTGCAGCCAAGGGTAGATGAATGACTAAAAATACTTTAAAGGCAGCAGGTCTCATGTGTCTAAAACAAAGCTAATGTTAGGCTATTATTTTACGAGTTGCGCTAACATTTTATGATTTTATAACTGGATGACTTTTTGGACTTCTTACTTTGGCTGCAAATAAAGGATTGATGATTAAAAAAAAAAAAAAAAAAAAAAGTTAAATTTTACATCCACAGAGAAGAGAAGCTAGTTTTTGGGTAATGAGATGAAATGAGATTATGCTGTACAACAAAGCATACATGAGTAGAACAAAAACAATGTTAAATTATGAAAAGGGTCACATAGGAGAAGGCAGTATGCAGAAGAAATAGGAAGATTTTTTATTTAACCCAGCAGTTGTAAGACTGCTACCACTAAAATGTTTTGGCTAGTTTGCCTTTTCATCATTCAAAAAGGACAGTAAAATATTGCAGCCTTTGGGGGGGGGGAGAAGCCAAACAATTACAGGAAATTTGGGGGTCACTGTTGTGGGTGTCCACTACAGGCCACCTGACTAGGAAGAGGAAGTTGATGAGGCCTTCTACAGACAGCTGGGAGTAGCCTCACGATCACAGGCCCTGGTTCTCATGGGAGACTTCAACCACCCTGACATCTACTGGAAGGACAAACAGTTCAGGAGGCTCCTACAATGCATCAATGATAACTTTTTGACACAGGTGGTGGAGGAGCTTACAAGGACGGGTGTCCTGCTGGGCCTTGTCCTTACCAACAGAGAGGGACTGATTAGAGACGTGAAGGTTGGGGGCAGCCTTGGCTGCAGTGACCATGAGATGGTGAAGTTCTGGATCCTGCATGGAGGAAGTAAGGCAACAAGCAGGACTGCAACCTTGGACTTCAGAAGAGCAGACTTTGGCCTCTTCAGAGACCTACTTGGAGAAATCCCATGGGTTAAGGCCCTAGAGGGAAAGGGGGTCCAGGAGAGCTATGAGCATTACTTTCTCCAAGGTCTAGAGTGGTAAATCCCAAGAAGAAAGAAGTCCAGCAAAGGAGGTAGGAGACCTGCATGAGTGAGCAAGAAGTTCCTGACAAAACTCCAACAGAGAAGGAAAGTCCACAGACTGTGGAAGAGGGGACAGGCTGCTTGGGAGGGTTATAAGAATGTTGTCAGATTATGCAGAGATGCAACAAGGAAGGCTAAGGCCCATTTGGAATTGAGTCTGGCAAGGGATGTCAAGGAGTACTGAGGGAGCAGGCAGATGTTGTTGCCAGGCGGCTCTCCATCATATTTGAAAGATCATGGAGAACTGGAGAGGWGCCTGAGGACTGGAAGAAAGCCTGTGTCACTCCAGTCTTCCAAAAGTGCAAGAAGAAGGATCCAGGCAACTACAGGCCAGTCTCAGCCTCACCTTTATCCCTGGAAAGGTGATAGAACAGCTCATTCTGGATGTCATCTCCAGACATATGGAGGAGAAGAAGGTGATCAGGAGGAGTCAGCATGGATTCACCAATGCTTAAGCAACTCATGCTTAACCAATCTGGTCGGCTTCTGCGATGACATGACTGGCTGAGTAGTTGAGGGAAGAG
>NW_028186630.1:101837-209585 GCF_003343005.1 Rhea americana | reverse complement strand
GACAGGACAAGAGGCAATGGGCAGAAATTGAAGCACAGGATGTTCCGCCTGAACGTGAGGGGGAATTTCTTTCCTGTGAGAGTGATGGAGCACTGAAACAGGTTGCCCCTTCTCTGGAGATCTTCAAGGCCYGCCTKGATGCAACCCTGTCTAACATGCTCTAGGCAACCCTGCTGAGCAGGGAGGTTGTACTAGATGATCGCCAGAGGTCCCTTCTAACCTTACTGATTCTGTGATTCTGCGATTCTGTGAAAAGAAGTATTAGCAGAAGTATTTAAAAATCCAAAATCCTTTAAGTATGGCTTTTAACTATAATGAAATACATTTCAGTTGTTCTGCCCCTCTGACTTACACTGTATAACCCTATAATTTTCCCTTTTGGGACAGCTATATACTTAAGAAAATTCTGTAAGGGATGCACATGCAAAGCAGCCTTGTGTGTTACGCAGATGCAATGGCTTGCAAACATACTGAACTACTGCCTACAACAGTACCTGTGCTTACCAGCAGCAACAGCTCCAGGTACCTATCTGCAGCAGATCAAGCTCATTCATCTTGTCTTCCATACTCCTATCATACCCTCACAAAATGGGAATCCAAACCACATGACTCCTGTTTCCCATCAGATTTTTGGGATAATTGCTGAATTAAGGTGTTTGTCCAAAGTTCAGAGGTGGACAGATCAATTATTTTAGCATCACTTATGCATTTGGTGAAGCAAATGACTTAAAATAAAGAAAAAAAATTGTAACTTGAAGAAAATAAATTAGATACACTGATAGTAATGTAGTTTCTGTTGCTCTCTATTGGGATGGTCTTTGTGCAATGGAGAGGAAAGCTTTTGCTGGTTGACTGTTTTAAGTACGGTAAAATAACATGATTTGATCTAAGTGAAAGGAATTTAGTTGTGTAGCTGACAAATTTGTTTGTTAAGGAGATCATATTTTACATCTTCTGAAGTAATTTTTTTACTGGGAAATATTGTTTGAGTACTGAGAATTTGGGTTCCAAAGAAGTTGATATTTCCATTACTACTACTACTACTCTTAAAATATGTACCTCTTATCTCTACAGTCACTGATCTTTTCCTAATAATCATTTAAATATACCCACACAATGTCAACAAAACAGAAGGTAAAAAGGTAAAAGTGGATTTTTTCTGTTATATTCACATGGATTTCGTAAGCTCTAGAGCTTATGGTGGGTTGCACCACCAGGCATTGCTGTAGTCTGTGCTGATGGATACTGGAGTATGTATCCAGTGAAAATAAAACAGTACTAAAATTTTTGTAATGTTAGAGCTTTGTGTGTGTATTATGAATGCTTAGTATGCAAACATTTGCTAATTTAGATTAAATAAAAAATCCTTTAGATATTTATGAATCTCAAGCCTAGAGAATGTAACTCTCTAGCTAAATCTTATAATATGTTACCTTGACTGCAAAGAACTGATGTGGCGTGCACCAYGGGGAATCATTAGATTACAGATTATCTCTCATGCCATAAATGAGTATGTTATTTGTACAGAACAGATTTCTGAAACACAGATTTGTTTATTTCTTAATATTGCTATCAGTATCTAAAATAACATACTGCAACACGTATTATGTGTATTTATTACATTTTTTACCCAAAATGTAATTACCTTATTTTCATGAAATGGTGACCAAAACACTGAGTAATGGATATCTCATTAGTTTCCTTTCTATTGCTTTTTTAAGTTAATATTTGTAAAAATGAAATGAAAGCACCATTTTTTTGTAATTTCTCAGTTTTTGTGAAAACTATCCCTTTTTTCCATGTTGGCAGAACTGAATACTGGAGTAGGGACAGTATTTCAGTATTTCCTGTGCTACTTTAAACCTTAGTAAAAATCTAGGAGTGTTCCCTCACCCAGCACATTAAAATTTTAGAGTCTTGAGGGGTTTAAGGTTTATGTTGTATCTGCATGTCACGTGTAATTATGAAGTAGCATGTTCCTGAGAAGCAAAGAACTAACCAGTAACTGCAGCTGTGGTTGCAGCTTTGATGCCAGGGTGATAAATATGTACTGTCATTTTCAGGTATTGTACTAGTGATTTCTGCTTTGAGACTTCTTACTGATATATTTGCTGTTGATTTTACCTTTAAAACAAAGGTATTGGTTGGATTAAACACAAATAATAAAATTCAATTTCTCAAAATTGATTTTTTTTCATATTTCAGTAGGTAACATTTGTACACTCTGTACTTTATGTGTGTCMGTACTAGTAAGTAGTATTCAGAAATTGTTATTCCTTTTAATAACCTATTTGATTTTTTAGCATTATTCAGTGAGCTTTCTGAAAGTAAAATTCTGTTTGAATAATTTTGCAGTTATCATGCACATTTTCACATGATTTATTCCATAACTCTTTCATGATCATCATGCCTATCTTTATTTACTGCTTAGATCAGTATAAGTGACAAATCTTATCAAATGGAAGTTGTTAAAAACAATTATGTCTAAATGTATAACACTCATATCACAGTTATTGCTCATAAATAATTTATCCAAATTTTTATATTTATTCAGAACATTCAGATTTGATTTATTTTCAATTGGTAGAGTCATAACATCTCAATGAGAATGTATTCATATCTAATCAACAGGTGCATATGGTATGTTTCCATCTTAATGATGAATATATGGGTGATAATACAAAAAGCAACGATAATATTGCAGAGAAGTCCATGAGCCAGGATATTATATTGTCATTAATAGATGACAATCATAGATGTGATTATTGCTGTATCTCTTTATCTATAAATAGCACTCTTGTAGAGTATAACTTACAATCTTAATATCTTGTTACAAAAGGAGGAGACAAAGTTAAACTAAAAGGCAGCAAATTTAATACAAAATCAAAAAGTACTTTTCCACACAGAGGAAAAATATACTTTGGAATTCTCTGGCACAGGAGGTCACAAAATCTAAAATTTTAACAAGATTCAATTGTTGATTGAGTATAGATTTATATCCACAACAAATGATACTTATGCAATGTATTTCTGAGTCAAATATTCTCTACTATTTTTTACTTAAACCTAATAGCCAAATGCATTATGATTATATTTTTTAAATTAAGGGATATTAAATATTACTTCTTCATACTAAAGAGGATCTAGATGAGGGCTATCGGGGTAAGGCATCTAATCTACTTGCTAACATTTTATGTTTTCTCCTGGAGCTGTGTTACCACTCAGTGGGTTAGACATTTCAAAATTACTTTTCAGGAGGAGCAATTCCTGTGCCCTTACGCAACTGCTGCCTGAATTCATGCTATTCATTTCTCTCCCCTTTTTGTCACAGACGTTGGGTTTGTGTCTTTTAATCCTCGCACTAGATATCTTTCACTTACTAAATGGGATTATCTTTTGTTATTTGAAGGGAAGTGTTTTGTGGCTTGCAGGAAAACATGGGGTAAATACTCTGTAGCCCCAACTGCACTGCATACCTGCTGTATGTCTCCTTGCAGAGACCCAAATTTGGCATCCAATTCCCACTGGGGGCATATCTGTACAATAATATCATCCATTTATTTAAGTTGTGGTTTTACAGTGTGTAAAACTTAAGTTTCTCTTCTACATTCTTCTCTAAATAGCAAATGGTTGGTTTTGAACCTTAAGACTAGAAGGGATTATTCAAAAAAGCAGTGACCTGCATAGAGAAATGTATTGTAGCCTTATGTATTTATTTGGTTTCTCTTACCTGATGTCTGCTAAAACAAAGATTAATGGATATGATTACGGTAATYAAAATGTATTACTGTGGATTCAGTAATACACTGATCTGTACACACACTGCTCAACACTCCCCTGCAAGTTCAAACTATAGAGACTACTTCTTAGCGTAAACAAATGCAAAATTCCTAACATTCACGCTTAACATCAGGGATTCAGTGTGAAATTGCTGAGTCAAGGAAAAATTTTAAAAGGCCTTAAGTCATCCCTGAAAGATAGGAATATTTTGCTAGAGACGTGTAAGGAGGCTTCAGCATCATGTGACCATTAGGTTGAAGAGTAATGAAGTGTGGTACAACAAAGGGTAGTATTGATTGAAAGGCATCAGATCTAGGATACTAAGAGATCTATAGTGCAATTTTCTACAATGCAAAATCAAGGAACAAAAGCTACTGGCATCCACAATCATCGGTATGAACAGATTTTTTTCAGGAGAAATATTGTCTTGCATGATCTTTCATAGCTATTATGTATCCTAGATAAGAACAGTTACACAGTGACAATCAATTGTTTGCATATCATTCATTACCTAAGATTATGCAAGTCACTGTCTCCTTTGTACCTTTATTTCCATCCTCGAAAAATGGGTGATAACATGGGTTACTTTAATGTGGATTGCATAAATTATCTTGAATGTTTAAACTTTGAATGTATAATTTGAGTAGTGAATGGAAAATAATTGCAGTTCTAATGAAACTAAATTATGAGGCATTACAAAAATGTTAAAGATATTTACTTATTTTATTTAGGGTCAAGTTGTTTTCAGAAATGGAGAGAGAATGGGAACCATCAAATTTACACAATTCCAAGGTAGGATATCAACCAATTTTCTTTACAATTGTATACACAATTTCATACTTTTATATTGGTTACATTTGTTTCAGAACATTAGGTAATAAATGTAGCAGCATACTTTAAAAAATATTAGTTTTGTTTTAAATCCTAGTTTTTGAATTGTGCATGTTCTAACTATAGCCAAGCAGATATTTCCGAGAATATTCCTAAAAGAAAATCCACATTCTTATAGAAGTTATTTTTTCCACAGCTGTTGGAAAAATTGTACTATTCAGCCTAAGCATCCACTCTTTAACACAGATGTTTTTGAAAGTTGGATCTGATGAGGAATGTAGAGATTTTTTTTTCCTGCTATTAAACTGTTTCACATCAGTGTCTGTGTTCTCTGAAGGCTTACTTCTGACATTCTGCAACTGCTTGCTGAAAGCAGCTTTGGAAGTCAATCTCTCAGCACGTAGAGGCCACAGACTGCTAAACCCTACCACAGAATGCAGCATACTCCTGCTGTGTGACTTGTCATGTTTCCTGGATCCTTTCAGTTTGAGTTGCTCATGCAGGTAGTTCTCTTGGCAGTGAAGACAAATCCTGACCCTCCTTTCAGTCATAGGGATTGTGAAGGGGTTTTTGCAATTGGGGACTAGGTGCCTACTTAGGAGAGGGTTCTGCCGAAACAGTGACATATGAAAGACATATTATAGTTGTTTCTACAGTTTATAGAATGCAATTAATATTTTTGTTCATAAGTTGATGCTGAGGAAAAAAAAGGGAGATGGGTACATATGCAAGAAACAGCTGTCAAATCCTTTCCAAACACAACAAAGGAAATTGTTCTGAAGATCACTTAAAATATAATCCTGCTGACCAATTTGCAAAAGCTCACCCTTGAAGTAGAACTTATCTACTGAACAGCCATGCACCTGAGGGGATCTGTTACTCAGCCTATTTTACTTTAACAATCTTTAGAATTACTCTTGCCTACACATCTATAATTGATGCTATTAACTCAGGTCCCCTGAAGCATTTCTACCCACTAAAGCTTTGCAAATGTCATCTTATGATAATATAATTTAGAATTTCTTGCTTAAAAGTAATGATAAATATTGATTGCTTCTCCTCCCATTCCATTTTTCCTAGTAACAGTATTTACATCCAAGTGAAAGAAATGTGAGAAAACATTGTACAGGAATTTTACAAGAGGTGCTTATTCCTTCAGAAGTTTGAAGGGGCTTGTATGCATCATGCCTAAGGCAGCTGTACCTTGCTCAAAATTGTTCAAAATAATTCTTTAAAATGTTGGCTAGGAATCTTTCAGAAACACTCATTAATTTTTAATAAATCTTGTATTCGGGAAGTTCCAAATAATGGAAAGAAATTAAGTCCAGTGTTTAAAATGGTTAATTTGTCTTAGTAATTATAGCTCTATTAGACGCTATCAATCTTCAGGCAAATAAACAGCTCATTCATTAAACATTTTTTGAAATATCATGCAATTTAGTATGACTTCTAGGAAAATAGACTTCATTGAAGATGTCTTATAAATGATTCTGAGGTTAACTTTAATTATATATTAATTAACTAATATATTAAATTTATTAGTAAATTATTATCTGAGTATAATAATTGGGAATTATCAGTTCTGAGTGCTCTATACCTCAGCAGTCATTTCTTTATCTATGCAGATTTATATTTTTACTAAAGACTTGAATGAAAACACACAATCTGTGCAAAGTCAATGCAGAAAAATAAAAGAGGAAAATTGATAATTATAGATCAGAAGAGGGACCTACCTTGACCAGAAATGCTATTCCTCATTTGCCAGAATAGAAAATCAGTTGTTAGTCTGTGGCAGACTCAGGGACTAGATTTTCTTTCCTACAATATCAGGCATACCATGCCTGACAGCTTTAACAAGAGYTAAAAAGATAGACTGGTATAAAAATGAGAAGGCGAGCAGTAAGACATTTCTTCCAGGTTCCAACTGAATCTAGCTGGAATAACTTAGGATGTTTCCTTGGGAAAAGAAAGGCTTTATTGCAAACTACTTGACAAACTGTTGAAAAGAAAAAAAATAGTATGGTCTCCTTAAGACAAAATCATTGCTGGAAACTTTTGCGTTAATGAGACTATCTGTAAACATTTTTGGTTATGGAAAAAGTAGACAACTATGCCTGTCAGAGGCGAGGGAAAATCATCCTGTGAAGATTCAGAAGATAAATGTGATATGCGTGATACACTGGGATGAAGTTTTGAATATCTGGTTTGGTTTTGAAGGTAGATGTAGTTTATTCCCAAACTTGCCCTCTTTTCAACTTCTGTGCAGCCTGTTAGTTTTGGAGTAGTTGGAACAAATGATGCCAGTGCTTTATAGATCATGCACACTTTAGTGTGCAGTACAGACTACAAAGCACATGTAACAGCATTTTATTCCCCTACCTAGTTGGAAAATAAAAGGCAGTCTATCAGTCTAGCTCAAATTTTCAAGTGAAAAGTTTTGAAGTTGGCGCCTTTCTGAATGAAGTTCTTGGTGTAATTGAAGGGTATGCTAGAGGTACAATTAAGTTGTTAAATCTGTAGGTGGAGTAAATGGCCAAAATCTTTTGACAAGTGAGAGTTGAAAGATGATCTTGGCAACTGTTGCTGAGGGCATATCAAGGATCAGGGAGGACAGCAATAAATCCAAGACTGTAGATTGCTGTGATACAGGAGGCTGCAGAAACAGATGTATGTTTCACTTTGGCAGATCAAATCTGATTAGTCTAGCTGGAGCCTAAAAGGCACCTTACATTCAGTTAGATTCCGATTTCTGCCATGCATTAGAGAAAATCTAAAATACTGTTATGCTAGAAGAAATTAAAATGGAGAAGTAAAGCTGAATTCTAAACAGTATTGAAATGCACATAAATCATGGTTCTTTTAAGTAAGAGCAAAAGTTTGTGGTACTGCAGATCTGAGAACCCTTGAAGAGAGATTGGTCATTTGCTGTGTCATTTTGGGAAGAAAAGGTAGAACCATTTAAGCTTCAACTCAAATAGCCAGGTCATATAATATAAAGTTTGGTAGTGTGAATGTTGATCTAGGTTGAGAACAGGGATCTCAGAAATGAGAACATGATTTGTCAAGTTTGGCACCATTAGCTTTCTTAGAAAAGGTATTAATGAGTTTGTGCAGTAAAAGCCCCAGAGGTTCTTTCCTGAACTTAATCAACAGAAATAAATGAATAAAATGTCTGTCGTACAACGAAAGACGCACTAGAATCCAGGAATCTCCTTCTGTTAAGTTTTTTCCAAGGTCGAGTACCTTTGAACACTTATATATGAACTCTAGGGAAAAGTAAATATAGAAATAGTGAAAGTGTTCTGTTTGCTGAGCATAATTTGAATAGTGAACAATAAATAATTGCTAGTATCATGTAATGAGTAATAAAGATGTAAAACAAATTGAGTACTGTTTATCCTGGGCAATGAACATAGCTAGATTCTTCTGGGAAGGATAACTATCTTTTAAGACTATAATTTTGCATGCAAAAAGGGGAACAAATTAAAGAAGTGGGAAAGCTTACTTCTGACACTTCCTATCTCTTCAGTGCTTGATTTTGCAACCATTAAGATGCTTGTTTGATGAAGTTTTTGGTATTCTGTATGAACTCTATTTTTATCTGCATATGAAAAGTAGTATAGTTAGATTGTGGCTATTCATATCTTAGTGACCACTAATTTTTTAGCTTAGTGATCAATTTATCCTGGAAAAATGAAGTGTACTAAACCTATGGCAGCTGGTAGCAATTTTCTAGTGTGCCTGCATACACAGAATCCGTGTTTTTTTCAACTCCAAGACAGTTAGTAGTGATAACGTGTAACCTTTAATATGTCCCTCCTGACTGAAATTGCCTTACATAATACAATTTTCTCTTCTACATGCTATTACATGTTTCAATGCCAATTTGTAATGATAGTCTGTGATAGAACTGATAGTCTTGATAGAACTGTGGTATACAAAAAACTGTTCGTGTTACCCCATCTTATAGCGTATCATTTAGAACACAAATATTCTAAGCATTCCATTTTAGTAACTGCTTCTATGCAGTACCACTTGCCTCCTTTGTTGGCAATGGTATTTTCTTAAGCAATCTGGGCAAGTATAGTCTATGTAAAAATATAAAGTGGCCACAAAACTGGTTTAGAGTCCTATTTTCAWAAAAAGAATAACCTCCTAAAGTGGAGGGATATACTACATGGAGTTCTAAAGAGCTTGCCTTAAATCTGGAGTCCCTAAATATTACTGGTTAGAAACATGAACTAGTGATCCATGGTCCCTAGGGGACAGCAAGCACAAGAGGGACTAGACAAGGACTAAAAGGATCTTGGTGAATTGGAGAAGTAATCAGGAAAAAAAAACATAATTTATTTTAAGACAAATGCAGGATGTTACACGGGCAATAATCAGCTGCATAAATACCAAAAGGAAACAACTTACCAGGCAATAGGTAGATATAAAAGAAACCAGGTGTTGCAGTGGGTCACAAGCTGAACATGAATAAACAAAGCCATGCAGACATTAAAAAAAGGAGCAAATTCTATGTTGGGCTATATAAATAAGAGTGTCCATTTTCTCTACTCAATGCCAAGAAGGCTATAGCTAACTACAGTGTCCAGTGTTGATTTAAGAAAAAAATGTGTAAGGAGGATAGAGGACTAAAGAGACTAGGAAAAGCAAAAGATCTAGGCTGCTTTGGGAAGACATGATAGCTGAAATACATGACAGTTGCTGCTAGAAAGAAGAGAGGTAAAAAAAGCTTTCTCTCCCTTGGTTAGCTGGCTGAGAAGTTATGGATTTAAATTGTAGTAATGGAGATTTAAGACAGATATTAGGAAGAATTTTCTAATGAAAAGCATAGTTAAGCGCTGAAAGGGCCATAAAATTGCTACCTTTGGAATTTTTAAAGAATAAGTTAAACAGACCTCTGAAGTGCCATAGCTGTATTTATTGTGCCTTGAGACAATCAGATGACTTTTACGTCTTGAAGTCTTTGCTAAACCTATTCTATTTAATTTCGGGTTACTGCTTCTATGCTCTGTTATGTGATTCTGACACTCCAGTTATAAGTAACCATAGTATGTTGCTAATACCATTTTGCTGTATTTTCTTGAATCATTTCTAGTAAGAGACATAGGATAAGCATGAACCTGCAGCTTGGTGGTTGAGTCATTTGTGAGAAGGACAGTATAGCTTAATCATAATGGAAGGAAGTGAAAATTTCATTTCCCATGAGGCAGAAAGTAAGTTATACCTGGGAAATGGCAAGATTTTATCATAACTCTTTTAAAACTTTTTATATAAATAGCTACTATATGAAAGGGAAGTGCTACAGTTTCTTTTCTTCTGCTTATGCATTTACAGGAGGACTCCTGCTCAGTTTTTAAGAGAAAGGAGTGTACCCAACACACACATATGTATGCATATTAAAAACACCTGATTGTTAAGAAATCTATAAAGATAGACAATTATGCCCCTGCCACCCCCAAATAGAAAAGTGAAACTTTTCCCATTTTTATATACCAAGCAGTGGAATCTGGAGTGCAAACATTTTGGTGTTTCACTGCTTAATGTTATAATACCTGATTCTCTATTTGGACCTAACTATAAATAATTATGTTTCTAGTCCACAAACTATTCCAGTATTGAGGAAGCTGAAAAGTTCTGCTTACCTCAGTATCCTGTTCTTGATGGTGCTTAGGAAGGGAGGATGTGATATATGTCAGGTATGGGTATGTGTATGATAGACATATATCAAATGGTTTCTTCTTCATTATACCCTCTCAGTTTCCAAAGGCCAGTGTTTTCATGACTTTTTGAGCAAGAGTTTGTCTTTGGGCCATCATATTTAATAGTTATGTCATAATAACTTCACCTCTATCAATTTTTCAAATCTTTCATGAATACATTTGTATGTTTGCCCTTCAACACATCCTGTGGCAATGAGTTTCCCAAAATGATTATGCATTGAATAACTAAATCACCTTTTTTAAACCAGATTTTTAAACCAGATACCTCATGATTTCATTGGGCATATCCTTGTTCTTGTAACATGAGAAGCAGTGAACAATCGCCTTATTCACTTTCCTCACATCATTCATGTTTTATGGACCTTTCTTATCAAAGATTCTTTCCTATATGGAAGAGTCCTAGTCATCCATTTAATTTTTCTTCATGTAAAAGCTGTTCTATAATTCGAATAATCTTCTATCTCTTCTGATACTATTATATCCTTTCAGAGATAGCACAATAAGAGTCACAAGTAGTATTCAAGTTAAGGGCCTGTCACACTACATTGAATTGCTGGCTGATGTTTCCATATTATTTATAACTGCTTTCCCAGTATTCTGTTTTACCACCTTCAGCTCTGAGCTGATTCAGCACCCATGAGCATAGCACTGATATTTTCAAAGAATCATCCACAATAACTCCAAGGTCTCATTCTAGATGCTATTAGTTAATTAGTGCCAACTTTTATTGTGTTCTGGAAGCAAATTGCTATAGTGCTGCTTTTTCTGGGTCTATTTTTGAAATCATTAATGCAAGAAGTAGATTTTCTAGGACATACAATTACTTTTCAATTTTTCCTTTCCTGCCATATCTATTAGTGATATTATTTTCCCTCTAAGCCAGTTGTTCCTCTGGTAACCTGTTCTGTTGA
This sequence comes from Rhea americana, assembly GCF_003343005.1. Lineage (NCBI taxonomy): Eukaryota > Metazoa > Chordata > Aves > Rheiformes > Rheidae > Rhea > Rhea americana. The sequence goes on along the minus strand of NW_028186630.1, from coordinate 198,334 downwards.
AATCTAGTTATTTTTATATAGACATGGAGTACTGTATCAAGGCTCAGGTACTGAAGGTGTACTGTCAAATTGATGTAAGGATGGATCAGAGTTATGGAAATTATTTAGAGCATTACTTATAAGGAAATATTAAAAGGATTAAGTATATAGAGATGCTAAAGGGATGGCTAATTTTGAACAAGTGTGTGGCTATCTATTCTGAGACCGGGGAGAACATAGTGAAAAGTGTGTCTGTATCTGTCAGTTGTCACAGCAGCTTATTTTATTTTATCCAAGCTAGCTTTAAACTAGCAAATTTGAGTGCTGTTAGCAGTGTAATAAAAACAACAATGGAAAGAATAGCTCAGTATTTTTGCAGCACCCAAAGTTATAGTAAGAAACACAGAATAGCTGGAAAGAACTGGATTAAATCTTTTCCCCCAGGCATGAGAGGCTGTTGTGAGAAGCAAGGGAAATCTATTTATTCTTGTGTGTGTGCCTATGTTTGGCAGTGCACTCTGTCTCTTGATAGATAGTTTCGGCTGTGCAAATAATTAACTGTAACACGCACAGACATTAAATTGCTGTATATTTTATAGGATTTTACTTCAGGACATCCAATATAATCTGAGGTGTAAAGTGTTTTATAGCAACTAATAAGACTCTGCCACTATTTTGTGCAAAAATGTTAAGGCTTTCTTAAACATCAAAGAAAAGGAGTAAATGTCAAAAGCATCAGCAAAGAAAAAAGTTGGAAAGCAATTTTACAATAATTAATCTCTATAAAGCTCCATATAGCTATCACAAATTATTTCCCTAGTAATAAAATGGCATGCAACAAGGATCTGAAAAAATTGTAGGCTGTTTCCCTCAGAGCTCTCTTGGTTTTGTTATGATTTAATAAACATTCTTTTTTTTGCAGTTGATATTCACAATTCTACCTATGCTTGATTTTTTTTAGAAGTTTCATTTTGGGTGATATCTAATGCTGTTCCACTTTCTCATCACCCAGTCTTTCTAGCCTTTTGAAGAGTAACAAATTCCCAAAGGCTGTAGACACACCTTGAACAGCTCCTCTCCAAAGAGGTGCRTGCTAACAATTCTATGCCTTTGGCATCTTAGAAGAATGTATTTTTCTGGAATAAGTAGTAGCACAATTTCTACAGAGGATAAAAAGAACCAGAAGGCTTGTGAAAAATCCATCAAATTCTGTTATATTTTATGGAAAAATATTTTAGTTGAGGTAATTAATAGAGAATGTAGTCTACTGGAATGATACTGTCCCTAAGCTATAGTTTGAATATTTCCCCACTAGACACAAAATCATCAGATAAAATAACTGCAATTCTTAATGAATGAAAGAGAAGAAAATGAAATTTATCTAGGTCACTAAATGGACATAGATTCATTTCTTGACAATATAGCATATGAACAAATAATAACAGAATATGGTTTAATAATATAATAAAAGATGCCAGCATGCAAAGGTCTGTGCAGCTGCAGGCAGGAGATACTGAGATAATGTTACAATGCCTGACAGGTTCTCTAAGTTAATGGAAGTTGATAACAAAGGATGTTTGATAAAAATTTTCTTTAGTGAACTAGTTCTAGGATGGTAGATGATAATGTCAAAATACTATGAGAAAACAGAGATGACTGTAAGAGGAATACCTGTCGTAGATAAAGGAGATGAACAAGAAACATTAAAAAAAAAGGAAGATTTGTTTGTTGTGTAGGTAATCAGAGACAGTTGTAAACTGTGTGCTGCACAATTCATACAAACAGTGGTATAGAACATTTGAGAGCATAGTACCAGTATTAATCCAGAGATTAATTTATTGTAAAAGTCACAAAAAAACTCGATTACTCTTAAAATTTACTAGTCCTCCTCTTTGCAATCTAATCATAATTTGGTTTTGTTCTGTCAAAATAAGTGCTAATTTAATTTCAAGTCATAGCTAATCATACAATCATTGTATTGGCACTTTGTTCACTACGCTGACATTTTAGTTTCGATAAAACTAAAGTTTCAATAAAACTAAAAGTTTTGATAAAACTAAGTTTCAATATATCATCACTGTAATCCAGTACAGAAATTAAAGAAGAGTGATTCTGTAAACATGGTAATAGAAAATGAGTTTATGTAATTATTAGAAGGAGGAAAAACTGTTCAATTTTGAGTTTTTAAATGTTTTACTTTAAGCAGCACTCTGCTATAGCACAGGTTTTATTTTCAGGCTTGAATCCCTCTATTTATTTTTGGGGAATCTTGCTGACTGCTTAAGCAGGAATTTAACACCCTACATTCAAAAGAAAGAAAATGAGGATGGCTATTCAGGAAGTTGTTTACTTTCAACCTCATGATTCCCAGTGGAAGTACAAATCTTTGTAATCAGTGTAAGCCAGTTAAAGCTGATTTTCCCAAGTTCCCTCCTGCAGACACTGGGAGTCAAAAATAGTTATTTGGGATTTGAGCAAAACGGCCTAAAAAAGCTCACTGTGGACGCTTATTTCCCCTTGCCTCCTGGAAGAAGAAGCTTTGGGGTTTTCCATGGGAGAAAAGAGCTGTGTCATACTTAACTTACTGTCAAGTTACTGGTTCAAAAATCGAAACCAAAGTGAGAATATGAGTGCGAGCTGTTGAAAAAAATGTCTCCTTACAACTCCGTCCATCTTGGTATGTATTATCTTCAGCTGGAGTGCATGTATAGCCTAAACAATTATGGAGGACGAGGTACAAATTCTTTGTAAGTAAATTACTTCATGACTTAGATCTATCTGTAAAGAACTGATTTCATCAAAGATGGTTTAGCAGTGGATCTGTTAAAATTACTGCTAGAATGAAAAATTAATAAAATTAGTACTGTACATGTAAAAAAAGGGGGCAGGCACAGGAATAGGGAACTGTTGTTTGCACACAGAATTAGTTGCTCCTTTATATGATTCCTGAGTACTGACCCAACACTATTGGATAGCTCACTGTATCTTCAGCATAGTTCTCCTCATCTTTTTTTAAACTCCGTGATATAGACACCCTTTTCCTACATGAGCTGCTTTTCACACATCCAGTTCAGAACTATCTAGGCCATATTTGACCTTTAAAGACTGTGTAAAGTTTCTACTGGTTAATCTCTTGTGTTGGAAGGTATATGTATAATAATAATTTTCCTTATGTTACACCAGATTTAAGGATTGACTGATCTAATTGCGCTGGCTCAGAAGCATTCCTTGACATGGGAAACACTAGCACAGCCTCCCATTCAGTGGCTGGACCACAGTGAATCATCTTGGGATGTTGCTATGGATAAGGGCCAGTCTGAAGAAGCAGGAAAAGAATAGTACCTCCATGAAAGGGTATCCCCTGAAAGGCTCCCGGATAGCTGCACATCAGCTTTTACATAGGGCCAGTTCAGTAATCTGTCTGTGGGAAACATATTCTTATCTATCATCAAGGCGTTGTGGATCCTTGCTTTAATTAAAAGTATGCTACAGCTCCCAAATTATCAATATGGAGTCCTTGTTCCAGCCATTTAAAAGGATCAGTTTATAAGCTTGATAAAGCAAAGAGCTTCACATCCTGACCTGAAATGTGTTAAAATGGAAAATTGAGAATGCCAAGGAAAGCAGATCCCTGATCATGTTTCATTTATGTTTCTAAACTGTTATTGGAAAGAACAAGGTTTGTTACATATACAGACCACCAAGCAATATTTTTGTACCAAACATGCACTAAATAATATATAGGATGGAGCAAACTATGGAGAATTTAGTAGATTGTGAGGATGTTTCACATTCATAAAGGTTGATAATTCCAACAGGCTTTTAAAGTGTGTGCTTACATTTAGAATAAGCAGAGGCTACCTGCTTGGAGCAATAGAAACTAAGCTTTCCTCTCATTTTGGCCCTTCAAAAGGTCAGTGCAAAAAATGTTATTACACAAAGTGATTCTAACCTGACTTTGCTAATGTGGCATTTGGAGCATGATTGTGGCAGTATGATGTGACAACAGGTGAACATTGTGTTGTATTAATAAATCGCACAGGGCCTGATAAAGAGGAGGAAGTTGTTCATATACTTAGTCTATGCTTCCCACTCAAGAGGGAAAGGTTAGGAAGATCCCCTGAAGTACAGAGAGTTTCCTCTCCGTCAATTCTTTCTTATTCATCTTCTTTGGTATCGTCATAGGGCAGACCTCTGTAGGATTTCAAGAAACATAGACATGTAAGTCTTCAGGTTCAATAATTTCTCTTCTCCCTTTAGTAATATGATGCTAAGTATCCCTTTAAAAAAACAACTAAATTTTCTATAAAAAGTAGTGATGTAAATCTTTTGTCTCAAACCCAGCATAAACATATAATATGCCGTCTCTGCCTCTATCATGTGTATATTTTCTAGTCTCTAGTCTCATAGAGACTATTTCTAGTCTCTATGATTCCGGTAGCAATCATAGTCCCTGAAAACTGGTAAACTCATTTGTGCTTTGACCAGAATATTTTCCTGTACATTTCCTTTTCTCAGACAATATGAGTTTGCTGGGAATTGTCCCTAACTTGACATTTTTGAATTGCTGTTTAAGAAGTTGCCACTGAATATCTATACAAAAAGATGTGGGTACCCCACAAAGGTCTGAAATAGAAGCAGGAAGTTTTCTGATTTTACACATGGTAAGTTCCCCTTCCTATACTACTACTTAACTGCCATTCTCAAGGGTAGAATATTTTTCTCTAGTCCATAATTATGAGGATAAAGAAAGATGTAAGGGAATATTTAGATTAAATACCAGCAAAATCATTGTGCAACTGCATAATAGTCAGGCAGTAGAACAATCTGCCAGGAAGGTTATGCTATCTATATATTTAGTTTTCAAAATAGACTAGTTTTTTATCTATGATGTTAGATAATTAATCCTATTGGAGTGGCCAAGGACAAATAAAGATGAGCAGTAGATGTTTCTCCTTTTCATCTGGAATGATTCTATATCATCTATATCATCTTTATCATCTATCTATAAATTATACTGAAGCAATCAATAGCTGATCTGTTAGATGGATAAAATCCAGACAGCAGATAAACTATAAATGAAACTGCATCCCACTGAATTGGGTCAAATTGTGTTGGAAGTGGGTCAAGCCTTTAGGAATTCTGCCTTAATGTTCATTTTAATAAGTGCACAAGGTTTTAAAACCAGCTTACTAGTTTTAATCAGCAATAGTTTATGGTATGATGAATTACTGCTCTGTATATAAACACTTTAATTAAGCAAAGCTTTATGAAGACAGTCTGGTGTGCCATTGTAAACTCTGAGTATGATCCAGCAAAGTTCTGAGTAGATCCTGAAATGTTAACTTGAGTAAGCATTCAGGACTTCTAGCACCTAGCATAATCAACCTTATAATTTCATGAACAATGTGAGAGACCTCATTTTATGTCGGGTTTAAATATTCAGCTCAGGCCATAGCTATTTTTAAGATATTGTTTCATGGCCTACTTTGATCTCATTGCATACAATCAAATATATGAACCATTTTTAAGAATAAATGCCTAATTATAGAAAATATATTTCTGAGGGATATAAAATGTAAATCCTCATTCCTTGTATAAATGCACAGATATATTAAGTATGGATAGGTCTGACTTAATGCCTACTCGCAGGAGTAGAAATGCAAATGGTGTGCATAGAATTTAGTGTTTGCAGAAGTGCCTGTACAGTTAGTCACATATAATTTTGAAAGTTTTTTTTGTTTTTTACACATGCCCAAAAAACTGCTTGCCAGGTAAAAATCATATTCCAAGTCTAGATGATAGGCCTGGTTATTCAGTAATTGAATATTATAGTGTTTATTAAAATATATTTTAATTGTTTTACCCAGCCATATACATTTTAAATTGTAGATCCTCAGGCCCACTCCTCAATTGCCTGATTCACTGTGTACCTCTATTTACACTGGTATTTGTCTGCTGGCTGCACAACTCGACTACATTAAAATATGGCATATCTAATTCCTAGTACCTCAAGAAAAACTAGGTGTTTTCTTATATTCGTGGATGGTCTGGTGTTCCAAGAATGCATCCTGTTGGGCCAGGTTTTGTTAAAGTCATCCCCATGTCTAGCAGATGGAATGCTCACATGAAATGTTCATAATTCAGATTTGATTATGCTCCCTGCTTAATTTAAAGCAGAGATTTGCATCAAGTTTGCATCATTTTTCAGTCTTTATTCTGAAGACTATTTCTGTTACTGAATTGTTCTTGATGTACCTGGGGATGAATCTCTTTTAATCTTTCATGCTAGACTATTTTTGCTTTGTATAGATAATTAACTATTCACTTACCACAAAGAAATTTAAAAATGAGAATTCAGAAGCTGGAGTTTTCTTCTAGAATATAGTAGAGCTAAATTCAAATCTGTCATCAAAACTGTTCAGAGGAGAAGTTATTAACTGTATTTCAGGTAAATGCTCCTGTGGCTGAGCTAGGGGGCTAAATGTGATTAACAAGAATTCCTCTTATTTATCACAGGAAAAGTCCTGGATTGGCTCTAGGATATGTTTGCACTATTAATTGTGCCCCTATTTTTTGACCTGGGTGCCTAGCTTTCAGATGAGCCATGTTATGAAATCTCCTCACCAACAGAATTAGAAAGAGAAGTGGAAATTCCTTAATTTATGTTTCATTGACCTTTTAAGTGCTCCATTACCAGAAAAAGCCGCACAATTAGCTTAAACTTGTTAAGATGGTAGGAAGATTCAAGAAATAGCCTAAGCACAAACATTTCTATGTGACAGCAATCATCTTTAGGTAACCTCAGTTTCTAATGTAGTTTGTACACTCCGCTTTTGCAGTAAAAAAAAGTATTTTACCATAAATGCATAATTTTATATCCTTTTTGTTTGGAATATTGTTTTAATACATTTATTAAAAATTTCTAAATTTTACAAAATTTGATAATCACATTTAATTCCTGAAAAAAAGAKCTAAATATTTATGAGGTTATGTTTTGCAGTGTTTGTTTTTGCTTGGCACACCAATAATGTTGCAAGATTAATTATTATGTTTTTATGCTGTTATTAAATGAAAAATTGTAAGTTTATTTCATTAATTAACTATTTGTTCTCATCCCAGACCAAATATTTTAAGAGAATTGTAACTTCATCTGGAAATAGTTCTTATAAACCTGGTTTTAAAACTCTTTCTTTTATTTGTGATTGCTGTACAAGATATAATAATTAAGTTTTTTAAAAATATCATCTGGGTTGGCATGCTCTTAGCAAAAACTATTTGTGATAATACTTGGTCTTTAAGAAGTTTATTTTCTTTCTGATGTACAACTAAGTTAGTTATCCATAGATTCCTCTAAGAAAATATCTCATATAGATATTCAGATCTTCAATCTTCAAATTTTTTTCCACTGAATTATGTATATAGTGCTCTCTTGATTATTAAATTACACTGTGTGCTAGGACAAGGTATAAGATAAATGATCATTATTTGTTTGAAGTAAATAGGGATTAGAAAATAAAGAAGGATATTATTGGGTTTCAGATAGCAGGTAATTTCATGTTCAGACTCAGTGAAAGTTTTGGATGGGGTGTAAAGAAGGAAGCTTTTATTACGAAAAGAAAAGCAGGAAAATGAACCGCTTCAAAAGAGTTATTCAGTTTCTTGTACTAAAATTGATGGACAGGTTTTCACACACGCACAAAAAAGATAGTATTATCTATTGAAGGTAATGAAGAATGTATAAGCTAGAATATAAGCTTTATTTAGTTTTTGTTTTCATTTAAAGGCAATTATTTTTCAGTATCACAGTCTTCAGAGCATTTTCTCATGCCCTAAATAAAAGTCTTCCAAGATCAGGAAAGTCCTACTGAAGGAAATAGGAATAGAGCATCTGAGAACATCATGCCCCAACTTTAAAAGAAAACATAAATATAAGGTATAAATCTTAAAAAAATATGTTTCCGTTTATGTTTTCAGTCTGTTTATGACTATGTATTTTTGTATGTAGAATCTGGAAGCTCAGTAAGACAAATTTATAGRCAAAATCACGAAGTATTTAGGTATATTGTTCTGGTTGGTGAATTATAATATTTGAACTGGACCTAGTTAAAGGAGGCTATAAGTCTTTGGATCATTTTTGGAAAAGTTCAAAATTGCAGTGATACACCCAAAACAGCTGATTACTTTTGAGGAACAAAAACTCTCCAAACCTGAGAAGATTAAGGACTTAATAATAAGAAAAAAAGACCTCAAAGTAATATTCCTTTTCAGGTATACAATAATTATGGATCTAAAAAGCTGTTTCCATGGCCCTAGGCTCTCCAGGGTTAGCTGTTACATTTTTTGAAAGGAAAGTGTGGTGAGACAGACTTATTGCACGGAGCTTGTCACAGGAAAAAAAGAATCCTTTCCACACATGATCACATTTTTGTTTGTTTGTTTTTTCTGGCAGATATTTTCAGTTCTGCTGACTAGATTGGCAGTATGTGAGAACCCCAGTTCCCACTTTCCATTGCTCACAGAAAATGGGCCATACTTTAAGGGTCAGTTGCAAGGAATGTAATGAGACTCTCTGTCTGCTAATTCATGCCCTTGTCTTACTTACCTTCACCAGTATCAACCCTCCAGCAGTTATGCCTTCTGGTCAGTTGTCCCTCCTGTGCTTTCAGCTGTGCTCTGCAGCTGTGCATTTATTAGCTTACTGTCTCGTCTCGTTACTGTCTCTATATCCTTCTGGTCTGACAAAATACTTTTCAATCCTAATTTTCCTGCTGAAAATTAAAAATAAATAATGAACAGTTATGAAATTTTGGCCCAAATTAAGATTTCTCTTTGGTTTTATGGGAGACAGTTGAGATATATTGCCATATAAAGAGGATATTTTTGATATATTTTGGTGAGAGAATGTCAAAATAATGGAAATATTAGATATCCTGAGGGAATATCCTGAGGGGATATCACAGAGTCACAGAATGGTTAAGGTTGGAAGGGACCTCTGGAGATCATCTAGTCCAACCTCCCTGCTCAAGAAGGGTCACCTAGAGCATGCTGCACAGGATCCTGTTCAAGCAGGTTTTGAATATCTCCAGAGAAGGAGGTTCCATAGCCTCTCTGGGCAACCTGCTCCAGGGCTCTGTTCCCCTCACAATAAAGAAGATTTTTTTCATACTCAGATGGAACATCCGGTGTTTCAGTTTGTGCCCATTGCCTCTTGTCCTGTTGCTGAGCACCACTGAAAAGACTCCAGCCCCATCCTCTTGACACCCTCTTCTGGAATGTCTTCCAGAAGAACTGGGCCACACTTCACAGGAAAGAAATAACACCCCACCAGTTGTCTAATGAGGCAAGTGGATATAGTCTCAATACCAGTTGCAGAATGGGAAATCACTTTCATCCTGATTGTGTGGATTGCAACCCTGCTATTCTCTACAGTTCAGAAAATCTGCAGAAACAGTCTGTCTCTTGGATTAGTCTATTCAAGTTAGAGAATATTTTCCATTTAAGCAAGAAATCTACATTTCTAGGAATACATATTAATTGCTGAGTGCTAGAAGCTATTCAGCAGAGCAAGGCAAAGCAAGTTAAAAGCCTGTGTTATTTCCACACTTTGTTGTGCTAGGAAACAGTGGTACTGCCAGACAGCAGTGCTCTCCAGTGAAGGGTGTGATTGAAAAGAAGACAGCAACTCCTCTTGCAGAAAGGCCAGAGCAGAGGMAGATGCCATACCTGGATTGTTTTATTCAGCTGCTGCTTTTTTTTTCCCCCTTGATAGCATTTTCTACTGGTGTAGTATGGAGAAATATGATTTTTTTTGAGGAAGAAAATGCTATAAGCAGAGACAGCTTTGGGCACAGCCAAGTTCTGCTTTGCCGTGTGTTGTGACATGCAGCCTTTGGCCTGTTGGGCTTTCTCTTTCCTGGTCCTAGTACAAATTCCTCTTCCTTAAAGAAAATCAGGAGGTACTAGATGCTGAGAAGTTAGATACTAACTTTAAATAACATTGAATGCTGAGTTGGAGAGGGAGAAGATCAGGAAAAAGGAGAGAACTGTAGCTGTAATTTGTGGACCCCAGGTTTCCAAACATGCAAGTAGGGATCTAGGTACTAGTTTCTTACCAGAGCTGTGACTGCTTCTCTAGGATGTTTCATGTTGCTGGCACTCCTCAGTTTTGAACTTCTTTTGTTTTACAGCTCATTATTCCTGTTTTAATCGAAGTTACTTAAATCTAGAGACAAGCATTTCATGCTAGATTGCTCTGTACCTACCCGAAACAGTAAAGAAAAGAAACATTTTTACATTTTGCACTGAAATGTGGTAAATAAGAGTATATAACTTTCATTGCTAGTTATCAATCTGTAAAGGCTGTTAAATAAATAATTCTTTACAAAGAGACAAAGAGACAAAAATGTATCTTAAGTTTGATTATTATTTCTCTAATATGTTTYGGAGTAATAATCTTAAAATTTGGAGGGGTTAAAGATTTACAGTCAAATAGATGAAGTACTTTCTTTTCTAAATTATGATATATCAACTATGACAGATTCCCTTCCATTCCCTTCCATTCAATCCCCCCCGCCCCTTCCTGAAGCAATTTAACTTTCCGGTGTAGCTAGCTAGGTTTTGGTAGCAATTTCTTGGATACATAGCAAGATACATATTCATTTACTTCAAGTAAGATTTAAAACCCCTCTTCACAGTTTAATGGCTGTGGTTTTGTTGATTTCCAAACTTGTCACAATTACAGTTCACAGGACAATCAATTTTTTTAGATAGCTTATAGTAATACTTTGCTACCAGTTTCAGGGGAAAAGGTATTTTCAAATATTTTGTATATTTTGCTTTTAAACAGTTTTTGAAGTTTTCTGCTTCTAGAAATCCTCTTATTCTCACTCTCAGAACAAACATCAGCTTCTTTACTCATCAAACAGCTACATTTTTTGGCATCATCTCAGATAAAGGGCACTTTTGAGATTACATCATCTTACTCAGAGCAAACCTGGTTTTTGTTGTCCTGCTTAGCTTCAGAATAAACAAGGTTGCCATCAATGAATACAGTTGTGAAAGTATATTAGGAATAAGCAAGAAGAAGGAAGTGGATGATCAGAGAAAGAAAAAGCTTTGAGGAATGCCAACAACTGAGACTTCAATGATGGGAAGATACAGTGGACTTCAGTCTACTCTAATGTTTGCAACTCTCAAATTAGTGAATTTACTAGTCCCACTGAGTTCAATAGGAATATTTGCAGCAGCAAGTGCTCACTCACATAAAAATTTCATGATCTGTGTTCTCATGCCCTTCTGTTCCCACACTGCTGACTTCCTTGTGCTGCTGCCTGGGGAGACAATTAGGCTGGGACCTATGAAGTTGTGTTTCAGCATGTAATTAAACAGTCTTCTGGAGAAGCCTGAAATTATTGTGCTGCCTTATCCATCACAAGTTTAGGTGTATATTGCTTTGGCAAACTGCAGTCAGTTCCTGTGCAGCCTGGCATCTTGGCTTGCTGCACCCTTGAAGCTGTTTTGCAGCTGATCAGGATGATAGTGGACGGGAAATAGCCAACTCTGCAACAGGGAAACAAATGTGTGTCATATAAGTGAGGTAATGAATGACATCATTTATTTTCTTTACCAGAGTTTAATCTAACCTTAACTGCAAATTTGAGGGAGGGGGCCATAATGGGCTTATGCTTATACTTTACAGCACATTTCATAGTATCTCTCTCCAGGAGGGGRAAAAAATGCCTTTCAGAATAAAAGAACATGCTTTTGATGACAAACTGCCAGTAATCAGTAAGGATAAGACTCTTACCTCTTCTCACACCAAATATTTAACTGTATAAATGATTATGATTAAGAGATTTCTTGCATATGAAGGCATGAGAAATTGGTCCTAGTCATTTTTTTGACCACTGATTTTTTTAGGATTTAACAACAGTAATGCACTACAGTTTTCTCATATTAAACTAAGTTACAATGAAGCTTTGCTTATAATAAAGCACATGTCAAAACACTAGAATTTGTCAGTTTTTGACTCCAGTTGTAATGAAAAACTTATGGCATTCATTCTATACAACATTTTTCCAAAGTTTTATCTTTTACTCAGTTCTGTGCAGCCACAGAAGTTATTTAATCTATTCTCTTATGCCCAGACAACTGTAAAGTCTCTGCTGTTCTTCACTGTCATACAGCAATATAGTGATATGTGAGAAAAAATGCATACTTCAGCTTTTCTAGTTTTAATCGCTTTTCAAGGATTTTTTTTGACTTAGAAGTCATTCTTACAGGCATAAATCCTGTCCTCCTGTAATGAACTGATGTTCAAAATAAAATTTTCTTTTCTTTAAGCTATCAATTTTCTGTGCAGAATAGAATCTTTCAAACTACTAGCATTATGTCAAACTGTTTTCTCTTGGTACCTAAAATATCAACTCTGATTCTGGAAACTCTTACATGAGCATGTTTAATGTTAGGCACAAGAATAAAGTTATGCATATGCATAAATGTCTGTAAGATCTGGCTGTCTTTTACCAGGCAATTTTATTCCAGAACTGTCTGTCAGGTGCATTATGTAACTGCTCTATATTAATTATTAAATCCTTTATTATTTAGAGTAATTATAATTTAATAGGTGTAGCTTTCTGTGGGAGATATTTGTCTTAATGCATTCTTGTTTTCTATAGTTATTCAAAATCCAGGGGAAGAAATAAAAAGAAATTGAGAAATTTAAAATTAAATAGCACAACAATGAAGTTTACAATATTTTAGGAGTAATGAAGTAATCATTAGAGAAAATGTCAGGGACTATAGTTTCTAAACTCTTCCTTATAACCTAATCACTCTTCCAAACTACTTCCTTCTGTTCTTAGTAAAATATATATTGTTCCTAATTTGTACTAATAAGGAGATTACTGTTGGCACTTTTTCCTCCTTGCTCTTTTATTCACTGGTTAATATAAAAAGATTGCAAGAAACAGAGATTAAAGAAAGTGAAATGGCAGGGAAAATGAGTTATTTTCTCTGAAACTTTGACTTTTAGCAAGTTCCAGTTGCAGCGTACTTCATGCCTCTGGAACACAAATTAATTTATACATTAAAAAGAATTGGAAAARAAAAACAAAATCATTTTCTGAGTGATCTCTCCTTTGCAAAAATTATTTTTTCTTTCCACAGTTACAACAATAACAAAAGAAAGAATAGTAACAGTGATAAGTCTTAAAGTTCAAAAATAAAAATCATCCTACTAAAATATAGTAGTAATAGTAATTTGAGGAAGCCAAATAGCTTTAACAACATGAAAATATCATGAAGGATTACATTCTGATTCTACTCCACTAATTTTTTAAAACTATTTTGGCCTCATCTTTACATCCAATTTGCACATGCTGACATAAAAAAAAGTCATATGGAAATTCATTACATGAGAAATAGCCTTGTTACAACATGCCGGGCTGGGCTGTACACAGAAAAAATATTTCAAAAGCTATTAAGTTTCTTTCTTTGTTTTTCTCCAGACTCAATACCACTTTAATAGATCACTAGTCTCCTATGAGTAGATCCAGCTTCTAGATCTCTCTCTTAAGTCTATGGGAACTGAATAGAGCTTTGTCATTTTTTTCTAGCTACTGATATCTTGCATGGAGATGTCGTTTCTTCCAGTACCTTAGGGCATGTAAGGGTCCATGGCCTCACTACCCTCAACCCTCAGACTAGTGCCTCTGTTCCCCTAAGCTGTAGGTTTCTTATATATCTTCTATATTCTCACAGCTTTCATCCTTCTGGTGGGTACTTCAAACTTCTCAGTTCTTCTGGGATCTAAAAGGCAGGCAAGAAACACAGGAGAGAATTTCCTAGCAGCCAATTCTGCTTGTAAAAGCATTCAAAGTAGCACACATTTTTGTCACCCTATGAATCATGCACCTCTTGGTTTTGATTGGTGTCCTGAGATTATGTATCCTTTCTTGTTCTCTCACTTCTCAGTGTACTGTTCTTAAATGCAGCAGTGATGCAGTGTAGCAGCTCTCAAAAAGCCCATTCTTCCCTAAGGGTGGGTAAATAGAATCGGTAATCCCATTTCTCTGTAAGACCAGGGTCAGGTAGGAGGCTGATTGTTGTGGATGAGCTAGAAGCTGAGATGGTCAATGTTTGTGGCTTTTGATGGCTCTCTGGTTCATTTAAATACTGTAGCTGAAAAAGTGTTCTAGAGGAATATTATTACCTGTGTACCTTTATATTCTTCCCTAGATCTCAGCTAGGAGTCACTTGCAGAGGTACGTTATTACAAGTGTGGACTTTTTGATGCTCTAAACTTCTTCTGAAGTATTTCCTCTACTCTATCTGAATATCTGGAATAAACCAACCTGACTGAGTCCAGATTGGCTTTCTGGTATGGGAAAAAAAAGCTGGCAATTAGCATGCAAATTCATAGAATCATAGAATCATAGAATCAGTAAGGTTTGAAGGGACCTCTGGAGATCACCTAGTACAACCCCCCTGCTCAGGAAAGGTCACCTAGAGCATGTCAGACAGGGTTGCATCCAGGCTGGCTTTGAATGTCTCCAGAGAAGGAGACTCCACAACCTCTCTGGGCAACTTGGTCCAGTGCTCTGTCGCGCTCACGATAAAGAAATTCCTCATATTCAGGCAGAACTTCCTGTGTTTCAGTTTGTGCCCATTGCCTCTTCTCCTCTCACATGGCACCACTGAAAAGAGTCTGGCCACCTCCCCTTGACACCCTCACTTCAGGTACCCGCACACCCCCTCAGTCTTCTCTTCTCCAAGCTAAACAGGCCCGGCTCTCACAGCCTTTCCTCAGAGGGAAGATGCTCCAGTCCTCTGATCATCTTTGTAGCCCTATGCTGGACTCTCTCCAGTAGCTGCATGACTCTCTTGTACTGGACAGCCCAGAACTGGACGCAGTCCTCCAGATGAGGCCTCACCAGGGCTGAGGAGAGGGGCAGGATCACCTCCCTCCACCTGCTGACAACATTCTTCCTAATGCACCCCAGGAGACCATCRGCCTTCCTGRACACAAGGGYACATTGATGGCTCATGGTCAACTTGTTGTCCACCAGCACTCCCCAGTCCTTCTCTGTAGGGTTGCTTTCCAGAGGTCAGACCCCAGCTTGTACTGGTGCCTAGGGTTATTTTTCCCTATGTGCAGGACTCTGCACTTGCTCCTGTTGAAACTCATGAGGTTCCTCTCTGCCCAACTCTCCAGCCTGTCCAGGTCTCTCTGAATGGCAGAACAGCCCTCAGGTGTGTCAGCCACTCCTCCCAGCTTGGTATCATCAGCAAACTTGCTGAGGAGGCACTCTGTCCCTTCATCCAGGTCACTGATGAAAAAGTTGAACAGGATGGGACTCAGTCCTGAGCCCTGGGGAACTCCACTAGCCACAGGGCCTCCAACTGGACTCTGCACCACAACTCTCTGAGCTCTGCCTTTCAGCCAGTTCTCAATCCACCTCATGGTCCACTTMTCTAACCCACACTTCCTGAGCTTGTCTAGGAGGATGTTACAGGAGGCAGTGTCAAAGACATTGCTGAAGTCAAGGTAGACAATGTCAGCTACTCTTCCCTCATCTACCCAGCCAGTCATTCCATCATAGAAGGCTATCAGATTGGTTAAGCAAGATTTAAAGACAGAAAAGAGCACAGAGTTCACAACTCAGTACAAATATTTTCAGGGCTGCTCCATCTATCTTATTTTGACATAAACAGTAGAAATTCTGCCTTTGAGTTTGATCTCATTTGATGAAGTCAACATTCAAAGCTCTGTATGTGCTACAAAAGAAATTAAATGGTGTTTTCATAGGCCACCTGGTCAGGGTGGATATTCATAGTGGATATGCATAGTGCATAGGTCTGATCCAAAAATCATATTATGTACAATAGCTGGTGCTCTCTTTCCATCTCAGGCATGGTAATTCTGCAACTCTAACCTCTAAATAACGTGCTTTTAATTAAAAAAAAAATGCAAAGTGTAAGAAGGAAATCAGAGAGTCCATTTTTCTCACCTCAGCTCGAGTGAACCACATGGCTTGTCTGCGTCTGCTAAGCCCTCTCCTCTCGTAAGATTGGAAGTACAACAGTGATAAATGGTGAGGGAATTCCTAACTGCATAATCATAGACATGCATCCAAACGCACGACTCAGGATAGCAGAGCCTCTGTACTATCTCTGCTCTGTGTGAGRGGTTACTAGAAAGTTGGCATTCTTTGCTAAACAAAGGGAAAATGAATGTTTTACGAGGCACTTGGGCACTTTGTCATGTGTGCAACAGCTGGCATGCTTGTCTGCTCCTATCCTCCAGCTAAGTGTATACTTGTTCTGTGGTGGGAGTCATTTCTTCTTTGGTCATATTATGCATGTATGGATGGCCATACTATAAATCCACTGGGACTACCAAGCCCTCAAAAGGAGGACTTGAGCATGCTACTTGTTCTGTTTGTCTGAACAGTCCCCAAAAAGATGATGACAGAGATTTGGCTGGATTGTGCAAGTCCGCTAATTCTGTCCACCTACTAGGGGCTGCTGTCTGCGATTATGCTGTGCATCATTAGACTGACAAGAAAAGCATTTCTGGGGAAAGAGAACCATCCAAGGTTTACTACGTAACTGATTATTTTTATTAGTCTTCCCAACTGAAAAAAAAAAAGTGACTCCAGATGAAATTGTATTTAAAATTTTAGTTTGATGAGTTTTGTGTTTAGATAAGCATAATGAAATACTTCTTTTGGGATATCCATGAGAAAAACAAATGAATGTTAGAGTTCGAAATGTACAGGAGGAGAAAAAGGTCACCCTGATCTTCTGCCTGTTTGAACCACAGYGTACAGATGGCTGGAGTCAAGGTGTTCCCAGTCCCCAAGGGGCTGTCCTTCTTATCGAGCTGTCTTTCGTATCAGGCTATCTGTGGTGATGATTGGTCACTTTTTCTGTCAGTTTTGTATGGAAAGCTTATATGCTGAGCCAGGAGATACGGATGAGCTAATTGGGAAGTTGGCCATTCTCTTGGGTATTTTGCATTTTTGGGTTACAGATAAACTTTAACTTGGCCAGTGAAAATGGACTGGCAGCAGTTCTATTCCCAATCTTTTCTCCCCTAGATCTATAACACTGCTTGGTGAAATTGACGCAAATTCATGGACAATTTTTGGAATAACTAAAACTATATTCTCTGGTTGTTTGACAGTATTTCACTACCTTTGCCATGTTCTCCTGGTAGTGCGTGCTATGCATATTCACACTCAAGGCACCAGAGAGATAAAAACTGCATTTATTTCCTTTGGATAAGAAGTCTGGAAACACTGGAAACATCTTGGAATTCTTTGGAAACCCTGTAGATTGTCAAAATGGATATGATGACTTCCTATGATTTGCAGTCTCTTATCTCTTACCCTATTACAGCATATCTTAAATTGTGCCTCAGAGTGTCTGATGTTTTAGCATTCTGAAATTAAGCTCGAGAGACAACAGGATGTAACCATAACCTCATTCTCTGGCATCTCCACCTTCTGGGCTTCAGCTGTCCYGGCTTCAGCTGTCTCTTGCATGGAGACACTCAGGATGGATCTGCTACTGAGTCCTGGGTGGATGTTATCTAGGACTTCTCTTCAGTGCAGTGGCATCTGCATTCAACCCTGCCACTGTCTAGATGGGCCTTCAAACCCTGGAGCCTCCTGGGAGGTCTCTTGGTGAGAACTATAAATAGTTTGAACTCAGAGTACATGCACTGTAGAAAATGGACTAAAGTATATTAGTAAAGGTCCTAAAAGGCACACAACAATTAATAAAGTTTTGTTATAATTTAATAATAAAGGAAGTCCCTTCTTCTGAAGTTAAGACTGGTTGCCCATAGTTTTGTGCATACTATGTCATTTCTCACTGTAAATTCTATTAGTCAGGAACAGCACACTATTAAACCATTTCAATGGTTAAACTCTAAAATATTGTATTTACATTTTATGAAATAAACTTTTAAAATGACCAAATTTGTCATTCTATGAAAGTTTAAATCATAGAAGAGAATAGAAAAATCCTTAGCGAGATTATGAAGTCGTTTTATGTTTCAGGGGTTATACAGTTTGATTACGATTTTTAATTAAGATTTTATTATACAAATATTAAAACCAAAAAGTGTGGTCCCACATACACTTTCATTTTAAATTATCAAGGACTCTATTAAATGTCCTAAGAAATAGGAAATAATATTTAGAAGAGTAAATGTAAGTTCCATATCCTTTGTTCTCACACCAGTTGTTATTTCCTAATTACAAATGTAGAATACTGTGATAATTTACATCCTTGCAAAGGTAATATATATTTTCCTCTCTGATTCTTTCTTTTCTGACAGCTACTGTTCAAAAGTAATTCTATCTGACCTGACATTTTACTCCTTATTTGAACTGTGACTCTTAATCTCAGCACCTCTGTCTTTAAACAAAGAAATTCTTGCCTGTAAGTTGGTAGAAATTCATGAGGAAGGCTTTCCTTGTTCATTACTTATAAGCTTCCCTTGTGATTGTTTAAAGCTAGAATCTTATGACATGGATTTGCTTTTGCTGATATCTGATAAGGATAACTGAAAAGTTTTCTTGTCCTGTAAGACAAGGACACATAATTTAAGATTATATTAATTTACTGCAAGTTTCTGCAGGATATACAAGCAGAAATATTTTTGTATTTATTCTGTAGTAATGCTTGGTTTAACTCAGTAGTGTAAAGGCATTTAAAACAGCATTTCCAGCTTTCATAGGAGATCACAGTTATTTTGTTAAACAACTTTCAAAATGAGGGATACAAGGATAAGATAGGTAAAAAGAGATTATGCAGGCAGCCTTCATAGGACTTACTGAAGTAGGGGGTGTGTTCTCAGACTCCATCAGTTTGCAAGCATCCAACGAATTTTTTCACTGCTTGCAATTGACCCTTCCTCTTTTCATTAACATGTTCTCCAAATACCCTTAGTCACAGGATTACCATTGCTCAGTGTGGAACATTAGTTCTTCCTGAGCTTCTTCCAAAGGTAAGAGAGGAAAAAAGGAAGAAAAGCTAAGATCTGTCAATGGCACATGATAACTAAGTGACTGACAGACCCGAGAAAAACATTCATTCTTTACAGAAGAATGTGACCAGCAGCCAAACTGGAGAAAGGAAAGCCTCAGGACATCATAGTATATTTATGTATCCTTCACCTTGCCTCTGGATTGAACATGTCAGAGGAATGTCATCTTATGAATGATGAACTTTCAGATAGATTAGATGTGTCTGTAGAAGTGTGACTACTTTGTGATTTTTGTGCAGTGCCACAATTTTTACTTCATATCTAGGAGATTGATCAAAAATTAAAATGAACATTTTTCCCAACTCTAAGTGTCATATTCTCTTCCTAAGTATTTTTAAATATTTACATGTGTCTGTTCATAATCAGCTTCACTTGTTGGCTATCGCTTGAGCATTCTCTTCTGAGAACTAATGGCTAATATTTCCCATAACTACCAGAAGTCTTTTGGGGCTGAGATACATGGATGAAGCACAATGTGCAAGTGCTAAATGTTTATGCAATGAGCCAAGGTTTAATAACATTGGACCCTGAGATAGGCTGCCACTGAATATATGGCAAGATTTTCTGATGTGCTAAGTATCTGATTACTCCCATTAAACTGTTAAGAGGGGCAGACAAAAGAGTGGGAGAAGGAAATGTTAAACTGGTGCCAGAGGAGGACATTTAGAGGATACAGTGATAATTTCCTGAGTGGAGAAGCGGGAGGAGTTATACCGAAATTATTTGGAGGCGTATTTCAAGAAGGAGCTGCATAGCTTCAAGGGAAGCAACTGGGCTGACAGACACTGTGCCTTGTGGGAACAACCAGAAGAAGCAGTGAGTTGTGGATGACTCCATGCTACGGGGGACAGAGGCACCTATCTACTGACCTGACCTCTTGTCTAAAGAGATTGGCTGCCTGCCGGGGGCTCAAATATGAGATGTCATGGAAAGACTGCYAAGGCTTTTCTATACATTAGACTATTATGCTCTTCTGCTCTTCCATGTGGGCACTAATGATACCAAGGGCAAATTGGAAACCATTAAACAGGATTTCAGAGCTCTGGGGATGGTGGTCAAGGGTCTGGGAGTCCAGGTGATCTTCTCCTCAGTTCTGCCAGTGAGAGGGAAGGATGGGAGAAGGAGTAGAAGGATTTTCCAAGTTAACAACTGGCTGTGCCACAGGTGTTGGCAACAAGGTTTTGATTTCTGTGACCACGGGACCCCGTTAGAAGATTGACTACTRATGGTGAGAGATCGGATCCACCTCACTAAGAAGGGCATACATGTCTTCGCCAGCTGGTTGGCCAGCCTGGTAAGGAGGGCTTTAAATTAGGAAAGATGGGGGAAGGACATAGTTACAGAGAAAGAGTAGTCAGCAAAATGCAGCTTAAGTCGGGCTATCTCCAGCAGGTGCATGCAGATGGGCAAGCGCATGTGTGACATGAGTATGGAGGATCCTCTTGCAGCCCTCCTGAGAAACCTGCATGCATGACTGCCTCTCTGAAATGCCTGTACACTAATGCATGCAGCATGGAGAATTAACAGGAAGAATTAGAGGTCTGTGTGCAGTCACAGGGCCAAGATCTCCTTGCAATTACAGAGATATGGTGGGATAGCTCACATGACTGGCATGCTGTCATGGATGGCTACGTGCTTTTTAGGAAAGACGGGCCAGGAGGTGATGGAGTTACTCTTTATGTGAGAGAGCAACTGAATATATCAAGCTGTGCCTGGAGCGGATGAAGAGTGAGTCGAGAGTTTATGGGTAAGGATTAAAGGGCAGGCTACATGGGAGACACTGTTGCTCTGTCTACTACTGGCCACCTGATCAGGAATAGGAAGCTGATGAGGCCTTCTACAGACATCTGGAAGGAGCCTCACAATCACATGCTCTGTTTTTCATGGGGGACTTCAAACACCCTGATAACTACTGACTTTCTGCAGAGCATCGATGATAACTTTTTGGCACAGGTGGTGGAGGAGCCTGTGAGGAAGGGTGTCCTGCTGCACAAAGATGTACTGGTTAGTGATGTGAAGTATGGAGGCAGCCTTGGCTGCAGTGACCACGAGATAGTGGAGTTCAGGATCCTGCATGGAGGAAGCAAGCCAATAAGCAGGACTTAYTGCAACCCTGGACTTCAGGAGAGCAAAATTTGGCCTCTACAGAGACCTACTTGGAGGAATCCCTAGAAGGAAGGGGTGGGGGTGCCCATTAGAGCTGGCTAGTATTCAGGCATCACTTCCTCCAACCTCAAGAGTGGTGCATCCCTATGAGAAAGAAGTCCAGCAAAGGAGGTAGGAGACCTGCATGGATGAACAAGGAGCTCCTGGCAAAACTCAAACAGAAGAAGAGAGTCCACAGAATGTGGAAGAGGGGACAGACTACTTGGGAGGAATACAGGAACATTGTCAGAGTATGCAGAGAAGTGGCGAGGAAGGCTAAGGCCCATTTGGAATTGAGTGTGGCAAGGGATGTCAAGAACAATAAGAAGGGCTTCTTCAAATGCATGGTAGCAAGAGGAAGAGTGGGGAAAATGTGAGCCCACTGCTGAATAGGATTGTGGCCCTGGTGACGAAGGATACAGAGAAGGCAGAGTTACTAAATGATTTCTTTGCTAAGGGCAGCCTTCAAGGATCCCAGAGAAAGTCTGGAGAAAGGAAGGCTTTTCCTTGGTTGAGGAGGGTCAAGTTAGAGATCATTTAGGCAAACCTGAGAYCCACAAATCCATGAGCCCGGATGGGATGCACCCACAAGTGCCGAGGGAGCTGGCAGACGTTGTTGCCAGGCTGCTCTCCATCATATTTGAAAGCCTGAGGATTGGAAGAAAGYCTRTGTCACTCCAGCCTTCCAAAAGGGCAAGAAGGAGGACCCAGGCAACTATAGGCCAGTCAGCCTCACCTCCATCCCTGGAAAGGTGATGGAATATCTCCTTCTGGATGCCATCTCCAAGCATATGGAAGAAAAGAAGGTGATCAGCAGGAGTCAGCATGGATTCACCAAGGGGAAATCCTGCTTAGCCAATCTGATAGCCTTCTATGATGGTATGACTGGCTGGGTAGATGAGGGGAGAGCAGTGGATGTTGTCAAGGGAGAAAATATGCCTTCAGCCTTCAGCAAAGCTTTTGACACTGTCTGCTATAACATCCTCCTAGGTAAGCTCAGGAAGTGTGGGCTAGAGGAGTGGACAATGAGGTGGACTGAGAAGTGGCTGAAAGGCAGAGCTCAGAGGGTTGTCATCAGTGGCGCAGAGTCTAGTTGGAGGCCTGTGGCTAGTGAAGTTCCCCGGGGTCCCATTCTGTTCAACTTACTCATCAATGACCTGGATGAAGGGAGAGAGTGCGTCCTCAGCAAGTTTGCTGATGATATCAAGCTGAGAGGAGTGACTGATATACCTGAGGGCTGTTCTGCCATTCAGAGAGACCTGGACAGGCTGGAGAGTTGGGCAGAGAGAAGCCTCATGAACTTCAACAAAGACAAGTGTCTCACAATCCGAATCTCCAACACTGGATCTCAGAATGGACTACACTACATTTCGTGATACCCTGYGGATAAATTAAGGTGAAGTCAACACCKAACGACTGATAAATCCAGTTTGACCTGTTTGTTAACTACACAGGAGGAATGACTATTCAGTCAGGAGTGCAATCCTAACTATTTTATACTGTATGTTATACTAAACAAGCAAAACTGACCTTTCTCTACTGCATGTTATCAGTGAGTTAGAGAAGGTTGAAGAAGAGAAAAGAACATTTGAGAAAGTTTGTAAAGTTCTCAAAATGGTCTGGGGGGTGTGGAGTGTCCTGGTGGTTGACTTGTCCTCTCCATTGCCATGATGGTGGTATGACCTTTCTGTGTGCATGTGCCCTTAATCTTTAGTCAGAATGGGAAAGTTAATGCAGGAAACAGCACCATCTTGGCTACACAAGGCTTGTGATCTCCTACCACGTCCCAGCATTGAAAACAGCTTGTTAAAGGCATACCTCGTATATCACATCCATGACAGGGTCCTGCACCTAGGGAGGAATAATCCCATGCACCAATACAGGTTGACCATTGACCTGCTCAGAGGCAGCTCTGCAGAGAAGGATCCTGGGAGTTCTGACAGACAACAAGTTGACCATGGGCCAGCAATGTGCCCTTGTAGCCAAGAAGTCCAGTGGTGTCCTGGGCTGCATTAGGAAGAGTGTCATCAGCCAGTCAATCCTTCCCCTCTACTCAGCCCTGGTGAGGCCACAGCTGGAGTGCTGGGCTCCCCAGTACAAGACAGACATGGAACTACTGGACAGAGTGCAGCATAGAGCTACGAAGATGATCAGAGGACTGGAACGTCTCTCCTATGAGGAACATCTGTGAGAGCTGGGCCTGTTTAGCCTGGAGAAGAGAAGACTGAGAGGGGATCTTACCAATGTCTACAAATATCTCAAAAGAGAGTATCAAGGGGATGAGGCCAGAGTCTTTTCAGTGGTGCCAAGAGACAGGACAAGAGCCAATGGGCACAAACTGAAACACAGAAAGTTCTTCCTGAATATGAAGAAAAACTTCTTTATTGTGAGGGGGCCAGAGCGCTGGAGCAGGTTGCCCGGCGAGGCTATGGAACCTCCTTCTCTGAGATATTCAAAACCTGCTTGAACAGGATCCTGTGCAGCATGCTCTAGGTGACCCTTCTTGAGCAGGGTGGTTGGACTAGACAATCTCCAGAGGTCCCTTCCAACCTTAACCATTCTGTGATTCTGTGATTCTGTAATTTGTCTTTGTAGACGTGGAATTACTTTAAACTTTATAAAGAGCTACAGTGACATAATGAAGTTCAAGTAACAGTCTATGGTAGGCTATTTAGAAGGCCAAGGTCCTTTATTTTCTTTTATAACCATGCAGTTTGTACATCCCAATAATGTTAGGAAAGAGTTCATCTTTCTCCTGGTGGGTTAGGCACAGATTTTGTATTGTTATAATCAACTAGACATGTAGGATTCATTAATTCCTTCATATATTGATTTCTATCTTTATGTAATTCTATAGGAAACTGCCTTATTTTAGTGTGTCCTTATTATTATGGACATAAATTATACTGATGATTATGGTGGTGTAAGCACTTTTATATTGACTTATCACCACTAAGGTTATTTGTACTATTTCAGTAAGATTAACATAGTTGAAGGTGCTACAAGCTTTGCATAGAGTCTTAGCATTTTTACAAGATAGCCACTTTTGTCTGCAAGGAGGAAGAATAAAGGAAATCCATCTCTCCCATTTCTTATACTTTGCAAGAGATGAAGGAAGTTATGTGTTTCCTTATGTTTTATCTCATCCTTAAACATCTCGCAGCATAAACTTGCTCCTTCAGATGAGAATAAGCATACATATAAAAATGTAATGTAAATGGAATATAGGACATGTAGTGGAAGGAACTGAAACAAAGGTTAGTCTTATTTGGAAGTTCTCAGTATGACTGGATATCAGTCATATCAGCAATGATAGCATTCTTGTGCATTTTGGTAAATTAATCTTGCTCAATGGATGCCAGTTGTAGGATTATTTTTGCTGTTATGAAATAAGAATAGTTAACTACCTGATATACAGTCAAATCTTTGTTTTATTACCTTTGTGAAACATGTTCCAATTAGTTAAGTGACAGCATGTCAATTTATTAGGAGTTACTTAAAGTAAGCTCTAATTGTATAATAAGTCATAAAAACATTTAAGCCCTCCTTTAAAGTTTAGTTCAGTTCTTTGTTAGCAGAAGGTAGGTAATCTATTCTGTGACAATTTTTTTTGAGATAAAGATTAGTAGTTAATAATTCTGTTAGGCATAATCCTCAGTGACATATTTCTTGGCCAGTTTTCTGTTTCTATTTAGTTATTTTTCCCCACAATGACAGTCATCGCAGTGCTAAAGAACAGCTGCAAATACAAATGCTAAAATCACTCCTCTCCTGCCACAGTATTGACAAACGCTATCTCACAAAAGAAGTATATTTTTCCTGTTTGTTTTTTCCCCTGTTTTCATCTGAGCACAGTGTTTTCAATATGATTTCTCTATCATGAGTATGGAAAGATTAAGTTAAAAATAATTCATGCACTAAAGATATAGGGCAACAATGTATTCTGAATAGTGTGTAAAGCAAGAAGTTCCACTTCCTCCTTTTCCTTTGTTGAGGGAATGGCATAGAGAAAAATGGRGCTTGCAGTCCCTTCCTTAGCTATACTGGCCTATGCAACAGAACGGAGAGCCATACTGCTGCCTGTGTGCTCCTTAAATGTCTGGAGACAACTGTCACTAATCATCCTTGTGCTTGGGGAACTGAAAAAAGAACAGTTATTGTTTGCTTGTTGGTCAAGGAGTACAGAAGAGTGCAAAGACTATTCATATCTTCACCCTCAGCACTGCTACAGTCATTTTATTGCTAATGATAGGATATCCTTTCTGTCAATAAAAATGTGGTTTATTTTCCTCATAGACTACCCTCCATAGTTGCAGCTATTTTAAGATACCAAATGTCTGTGTAGAATTTCTGGACTTCAGTAAGGCTTGGCATGTGCTTTATGAACTACCCTTTTCTATTTGTAAAGGACCAGGCACTGATAATACATTTCACTGGTATTAAACACTTAATGTATATTTTTCATACTCTTTGGAGTTCCAAAACCAAAACTGTCTTGCGTTCAGCTCAATCTGCTAAGGAAGTTTACTGCTTTATCTGGTTCTACAGAGCTTCATTCTCATCATGGCTAATTTCTGGTGTCCAGTCTAGCTAGTTTTAACCTATCTCAAGTATGTTAACTGCACTGCAATTACAATTGTAGACATGATCTGAATGTTGTCTTCATCTGTGAAGGAGCCTATCCGAGAATCTATAAAAGTTGAAAAGGATAGGCTTTGTATGTCACATCAAACAATCACTGGCTAAAATACAGAAAACTTTCTCTCTTCCAGTTCCTTAATCAATAGGCCATTGAATTACACTCTCCTTTATGTATTCTTCCTCATCTATTACGTGCTTCTTACATATAATCTAGTACTAATAACTGCTTACATACAGAAATATTTACAGAGCAATTGCTTCTGTCTCTTCGTTGTTTGGCCAAACTCTCAGGTTTTAGTCTGTTGCTGTAAAGCTGTGGCTAGATCACCAGCAAGGTACATCTCCACATTTGGTACAACATGGAGATGCTGCAAGAAGAATCTCATTCACATCATGTAAAGTCTATAAAGTCCTCAGTATTTTCTATGGACTATAAGGCATCTAATGTGCACGTTGTACCCACATTTACATTGTAGTGCTTGTATCTCTTCTCTCTAGTTTTTTGTTTGATGTTTACATTTAGACAATACTTAGACAATACATTTAAACAGACAGTAACTATCATGCTGTTAACACAGATCACTGAATCACAGAACAGTTAAGTTTGGAAAGAACCTCTGGAGATCATCTAATTTACCTCCCCTGCCCAAGCAGCACTGGTTATAGCAGGTTGCACAAGATGCTGTCCAGTCAGACTCTGAATATCTCCAAGGATAGAGACTCCACAAACTCTGTGGATAACCCATTCGACCGCCCTCATAGTGAAGAAGTGTTACCTTATGTTCAAGTGGAATTTCTTGTGAAATTTCAGGTTGTGCCCGTTGCCTTTCATTCTGTCACTGGGCATCACTGAGAAGAGTCTGACTCTGTTCTCTTTATACCCTCCCTTCAGATCTTATTTAAACACTGATAAGATTTCCCCCTCATTCTTCTTTTCTCTAGGCTAAACAGGCCCAGCTCTCTTGGCCTCTCCTCCTATGGAAGAAGCTCCAACTCCTTGACTATCTTTGTGGCTCTTCACTGGATTTATTCCWGTAAATCCATGTCTATCTTGTACTGGGGAGCCAGAATTGGACACAGCATATTACATGTGGCCTTATCATGGCTGAGTAGAGGGGAAGGATCACCTTTCATGACCTACTAGCAATGTTCTTCCTAATGCAACACAGGCTGTTGGCCTGTTGGTTCAAGTTCAACTTGTCCACCAGGACTCCCAGGTCTTTCTCTTCAGGGCTGCTTTCCAGTAGGTCATCCCCCAGCCTCTGCTAGTGTATGGGGTTATTTTTCTCTAGGTGTAGGACCCTGCACTTGCCCTTATTGAACCACATGAGGTTCATCTCTGCCTATTTCTCCAGCTTGCTGTCCCTCTGAAGGGCAACAAAACCATCTAGTGGTGTAGCCACATTGTATCACCTGCCAAAGAAGTAACCATTTTAACATACAGATTACTGCTGTGAAGATTTTATCATTTAATAGAGACAAATATTTATGCATGCATCTATTTCTCAAGGAATTTTCCATCTGTGACAGGAGACAATTTTATTTTTACCCATTAAGTGTACGTCRTACTGAGTGCAAAAGAAATTTATGGGTGGGCCTTGCAAAACTGGTGCTGGAGACTAGGAAAATGAAATTAGTCTCAGAACACCACAAATGGATCATTTTTATGTGAAAGGAAAGTCAATTTTCAGAAGTGCATGCAGAAGTGCAACTTTCAATGGCTACCTGGCTACCTCTGCCAGGTTTGCAGTCCAAGTCTGCAATAAGAAGTGAGGCTTATGTAAGGAAAACTTTTGCCTCCTGTGAGATTTCAGATTAGTATTAATCAAACTTTGGAAGTTATTAAAATAGAGCTAGCAGCTCCATTCAGCAGAGTTGAGCAGTACACAAAAGTTTTGAGTGAAAAAGGAGAAAAGGTTAATGTGGAGCTGTTGGGTAAAATATAGTCTTTTGAAACTGATCGTCTGGTTCAAGGTTATCATTTCCCAAAATCAGTGTCACAAATAGGGTCATAAGCTCAGAATTTAAATGTAAAATGGGTTAAGTATGCCCAGAGTAGAGGCCTGAGAGAAAAATTTTGGCACTGCTGAGCAGCTCATCTAAGAGACTTGTAACATGGTACCTGTGATTTATATATTTCTCATGAAAAGGTAAAAGGTTTAGCATAAAAATGATGATTTAGTAAATTGATGCACCTCTAACAATACCAAAAAGCGATAAATAGCAGAAATTAATTTGTGCCA
Organism: Rhea americana; assembly: GCF_003343005.1. Taxonomy (NCBI): domain Eukaryota; kingdom Metazoa; phylum Chordata; class Aves; order Rheiformes; family Rheidae; genus Rhea; species Rhea americana. Next base: position 170,263 of record NW_028186630.1, on the reverse strand, counting down.
GATGCCATCAGAAGGCTGGGACAAATGTGTGATGGAGTTCAAAACATAATGACCAAGGCAGTAGCCAAACATATGAAGTTCCATGGTCTGCATAACTTAAATCCTTTACATACAGGAAGACGATATATATAACTAGAGTCCCAAAATAACAATTTGAGAGTAACAGTAAATATTTTAGCAAAAATGCAAGCTAACTGTTTTGCAGTCAATGTACTAATTAGTTGTTAATTCTCAGTTGGAATAAGAGATTAGATTCTCTGCATATTTATTAATTAGCCAGTTCTACTCCATACTGACTGAAGCCTGCCACTATAATTTCTCTGGGAAATATTTCACTAAGCAAGATGTCCTAGTTGTTTAGGACAGCAGCACACACGTAATTATGGCATAGAGAGCCATATCTGTTCTTCCAGCAAAGTGTCCTACTCAGTGTGAATCAGTAACTGTGTGTGATCTTTAGGCTGGAGAAGTCTGTGTCCTGCTACACTCTATTCCTCATAATGCAAACGTTTGCTTAAAAATATTTCTCATTTCTCTAAAAATTTGGAAATATTTCTTTTAATGATTTTACCTGCCTACTTTAATATTTCATGCACATCAGGAATATTTCTTTCATTTGAGATTTTTTTTTTTTACAATTATGTGAACATAATATATTGTCAAAAAGAAGACAAAAGCAGTTAAATAATCAAGAATATGTAAACAGCCAAAGCAATTAGTCTTGTTTGTTTCTTGCAGAAAGAAAGGAGGTGAAGGTGGGAGAGTATAATGCCGTAGCTGACACACTGGAAATAATCAATAACAGCATCAGGTTTCAAGGTAGGACCCAAAACGAGAAAGAGATACAGGAATCACATGGATTGCTATATATAGTTTGTAAAAGTGTGTGTTTTTTAGATTATTGTTAGGATTTTTAATATTGAATAGCTGTGAAACTGTATAAGAAGAAAGAATTGAGCTATTTAGTATTGTACTGCTACCTGCAGAAAAACAGAAGGAGAATTCTAAACAGAAAATTGCAGTGTTTTGGTACCATATAATTGTTTTCTATTCCCAGTAACTGGGATAAATTGAAATTGATTTGTGTACACAAATGTTCCTTGTTATTTCAACAAGCCACAGAATAGCTCTTTTATTTCATCTCCATCAAGCAATAATACTCTAATTTCATCCCCATCTCCCACTCCTCCAGTTCATTCACCTGAGGAATGCTTCCATGTGCTGTGTTTGTAGATGAAAAGGAGGTGGCTGTTTTTCTTTGGGAGATGTCTGTTAGGCAGTTCACAGAATCACAGAATCGGTAAGGTTGGAAGGGACCTCTGGAGATCATCTAGTCCAACATCCCTGCTCAAGAAGGGTCATCTGGAGTACAGGGTTGAATCCAGGTGGGTTCTGAATATCTCCAGGGAAGGAGACTCCACAGCCTCTCTGGGCAACCTGGTCCAGTGCTCTGGACCTCGTATTCAGTTGGAACTTCCTGTGGTTCAGTTTGTTGCCTCTTGTCGTGTCGCATGGGACAGCAGAAAAGAGTTTGTCCCCATCCCCTTGACACCTTCACTTCAGGTACTTATGCACATTGATAAGATCCCCCCTCAGTCTTCTCTTCCCCAGGCTACACAGGCCCAGCTCTCGCAGCTGTTCCTCAGAGGGCAGATGCTTCAGTCCTCTGATCATCTTTGTAACCCTGCGCTGCACTCTCTCCAGTAGCTGCATGACTCTCTTGTACTGGACAGCCCAGAACTGGACGCAGTCCTCCAGATGAGGCCTCACCAGGGCTGRGGAGAGGGGCAGGATCACCTCCCTCCACCTGCTGRCAACATTCTTCCTAATGCACCCCAGGAGACCATCRGCCTTCCTGRACACAAGGGYACATTGATGGCTCATGGTCAACTTGTTGTCCACCAGCACTCCCCAGTCCTTCTCTGTAGGGTTGCTTTCCAGAGGTCAGACCCCAGCTTGTACTGGTGCCTAGGGTTATTTTTCCCTATGTGCAGGACTCTGCACTTGCTCCTGTTGAAACTCATGAGGTTCCTCTCTGCCCAACTCTCCAGCCTGTCCAGGTCTCTCTGAATGGCAGAACAGCCCTCAGGTGTGTCAGCCACTCCTCCCAGCTTGGTATCATCAGCAAACTTGCTGAGGAGGCACTCTGTCCCTTCATCCAGGTCACTGATGAAAAAGTTGAACAGGATGGGACCCAGTCCTGAGCCCTGGGGAACTCCACTAGCCACAGGGCCTCCGACYGGACTCTGCACCACTGATGACAACTCTCTGAGCTCTGCCTTTCAGCCARTTCTCAATCCACCTCATGGTCCATTTATCTAGCCCACATTTCCTGAGTTTAGCTAAGAGGATGTTATAGCAGACAGTGTCAAAAGCCTTGCTGAAGTCAAGGTACACAATGTCATCTACCCAGCCAAAATATTATTTCAAATGTTATTTCAACACACCAAAGGTAGCTTTAAGATGGCCATTGAGAAATGGGCCCAGGAGCCTGGAGCTAGCTACCCAGCAGCACTCCCAAGGGCCATAGAAGCCGTATAGCCAATTCTACCCTCATCTTCTCAACATTTTTGTCCCAGGCAGTTCCAAATTTAACATGGTATTAAGGATCATATCATTGCTGTATATAGATATGTAGATTCTTTGGAAAGCTAATAATTAAGATCAAATCTGGCTGTTATTGTGCAATTCAGTAACACAAGGTAAAGCTAAGTCAGCTTCATAAGTTTGTGTTGTTTCCCCTGGGAGTGTACCAAACTGCCATACCCAGTCCTCTACTACACATACCTCCCAGTAGCAGACACCTGAGGTTTTCATGAGCATGACCAGAGTTTCACTGCAGTGACCTGATCCATGATTGCTTATCTGGCTCCTCAAGATCTCTGTCTTTCCTTCTAGCAATTACCAATTGTTTATGCTTAATAAATATAAATCATCAATATTCTCTCTGTATTTTAAGTTTTGTAAGTTTTATCAATGTATTTTTCAATTTTATCAAGTTTTTTCAATGTATTTTTAATATAATTTCCCTTAATTCAGGCACATGCATTATTGCATTTTTGGCTTGTTAGTCATTGCCTAATTTTGTGAAAAGTGTCAAAAGTAATTTGTTAATGCATGCCTTGACATAAGAAGGGGAAAAGTGTAAAATCTCAGTTATTTTTCTCCAATATTAAATCAGCTAATGGTCTCTAGACTATCACTTTATCACGATGAGCAGCTAAAAGGGATTTCTTTTGGTAAGAAATGTAAAGACCAAAACATGGGAAGCTTCCATTTTCTGAATCATTTCAGCTGAACTGGTGTGGATAAGATGTTTTTGTTTTTTTACTGCATAAAGTCTTAAATATTCTTTTAGGTGTCAAGCAGTAGAGTAGATATGAAATTTAGCTAAGTCAGATGCTAGTCAGGTCTGCCTACGCAGTCATTTCATGATAGGAAGCAGGCCTACCCTTGTAAACACTTTCCACTGCCCACAGAGAGCTTATGTTGTAAGGACAGGCTCAGGCATTTTTGGATGCAAAATTTCTTTCTGAAGGAATTCGATATTGCAATAGGTCTTTTGTCAATCCCCTACACCAAGGAAAATTTTAGTAAGTAGATAAGATAGGTCAGGAGAACTAGTGGGGAGTGCAGAGCTTTATTATTGTTGTCAGAAAATAATTCTTCCTTCCCATTAAACCAAAAAGCCTTTAATTGGTGGGAGCTGAATGTCAATCAAGTCTGTGACTTTAAGCATAGCTTTTAAGTTCAGACATTCAGGTCCACATTTGGAAGGACTTGAGAAGTGCATCTTTGTTACCCATTGTGCCTCATCAAGGCCTCCATCCACCCCATCTCATGCACCCCTCGTGCAGGGGCTCCAATTCAGCTCAGCTGGAGCCTCGAGTCTCTGCCTAGGCTGAGTGTTCCTGTTTGCCCCAGCCCCAGGGAGCTGCCAGACTGTAAGGCACCCTGACACATTTCTCTTCAGTGAAGAAGGAGTTAATGTTGAGTGACTGATTAAGGCATAATAGCAAACTTTACTGTTACAGCTTTATTTCAGTTAGTTCCAATCATGGCAGGTATCTAGCAGGGCCTTTAGGATGTGCCCAAGTGACAAGGAAAACATAATGAGAAATCGTGTTCTCTGTCTCCTCATTTTTCAGCTTCTGGAACTTCTTGGTAAAACTTACAATTATAGCATGTTTTTAGAGTTTGCTTACGCTTTAAAATGAGGATAGAGTGAGTGTATGTTTAGAGGAAGGGATGGTGAATCCATCTTTTTCCCCAGAGAAGGTGTTCACCTGCTCCAGAAATACAAACTTTCTTGTCAATCATTTCTGACTTACATATGTCTTTCAAAGTCAATGATATTTCATCAGATACAGCTGTGGCTTACAGTTTCTGAATCTATTGTGGGTATAATACTGAGGACAGGTATAACTGCTTAGAAAAATTCTACATCTGATTCAGCCTTAGCTTATTTTTCTTATTGCAATTCTAGGACTTGAGCCTCCAAAAGACAAAACAATTATACAAGAAGAGCTACGCAAGATCTCTCTTCCTCTCTACAGCATCCTTTCAGCCCTCACTATCCTAGGAATGATAATGGCTAGTGCTTTCTTGTTCTTTAACATCAAAAACCGAAATCAGAAGTAAGGCATTCATGTTACTTCTGTCATAACTTCTTTTATATTTAAGTGCCACATTTGTAAAATCTGTAATCAATATATATATATATAAGAAAAAAAACTGTACGAAGATCATATTTAAGAACTATTTTAATGAAACTGCTTTGTAGTATATTCACATTGAAACAATGACCAGTTTTTCTAATTGTCATTGGAAAGTATAATTTTTTAAAACTTTTTTACTTTATGCATTAACCCCAGCTAACTAATCCATCAGTAATATAGGATATGTTTTTACTAAGCATTCAATAACCTAAAATAATAGTAGGCTTTATAAAGAAAACAAATAATTCATGGGCTTGTAGATTTCCTAGAATTTTACAAGAGGAGTTATCTAWTTGTCTGATTTGCCAGTGTTACATAAAGCTCTTCTTTACTCTAATACATAGCAGTATTTTTTCCCCCTTTAATGCACTATCACCTTTTTCTATAGGCTAATAAAGATGTCCAGTCCCTACATGAACAACCTTATTATCCTTGGAGGAATGCTTTCTTATGCATCTATTTTTCTTTTTGGCCTTGATGGATCCTTTGTCTCCGAAAAGACATTTGAGACGCTTTGTACAGTAAGTAATTCTATATATTGTAGTTTAAGATACTCATGAAGAAAGTTCTGCAAGATATAGAAACAGAAAAATGTAGTAGTTGGATGTCTCATTCCATTTAATCATTGATACTTTCAAATTGTTCCTGGGATATTTTCTGGGACCAAATTCTGAGACATGTACAACTCTATGTTATCAGTGAAAGTTTCATGTTCATTGGGATTTAGCCACAGGCTAGAAGTGTAAATGTGAATATATAGATTCCCTATTATATTATATTTCATGACTGCTGCTTATCTAGGCTATTTTACTCAGACTTTTTTTTGTGAATTACAAAAGCTTTTATCCTAATACAAATTTCCAGGCTAGACTGTAAACTCATACAAGCCTAAACCTCTGCAGAATATATCATAATTAAATCAAAATAAGCAACTCTGAAACCAATTAAATATGTCTTCAGCAACACTTGTAGTTATTAAGTAGCTGCTGTAATAAGGATATGTTTGTGTGGATGTAGGTAGTGGTTTGGATTTTCAGTATAAATTGATAGGGATTTTTGGCTACTGTTGCTGTTTAGCTAGAGTTGAAAGTTGATTGCACACTGTAACTAGGCACTATTTCCAGCTATGCTATGTTCTCAGCTCCAATGTTAGAATAATTTCTGTGATTTAATATCAGTACTATTGTATAGCAGCTAGAATGCAGTGCAGCACTTAGAGTACAACCTAGCTCATAGAAACCCTACTTTCACATCAAACCGGAAAAATTTAAAGTGTAAAGACACAAGACCCAAGTATTCTGTCTTACAGTTGTATACAACAGTCTTTTACTTCTGCCAGTGTCTCTTTATGATCACTTGTATTAGGTGATGCACCCAACCATTTAAAACTGAGGCTTCCAAATTAAATTCTGTAAGAAACCTGACTTACAGAATTCTGATCTTCAGATAAAACTTTAAAGAAAGAGCAGAAGTTAAGGACATCACTGCAATGATATTTTCTCTGAAAGTAATACAAATAATATTTAAATTAATCAGATCTTTTCTGCTAAAAAAAATCMCAAGACGGTGCATAGTCCATTGCCTAAGAATACCAAATATACTCAGGAGTTATCCTYACTATGTTCTTTATCTTCCTTTAGGTCTTTAAGAAAGATGCACTTCACAGCAGCTTTGTTTAGGGGTCTGAATTTTGGATGGACAGAGATAAACCCTTCCAGAGAACAATTCAAAGCATGAAAGTATGATGTCTAAAGTTAGATTTTATGGATACTTCTCAATATTTCCACTAAAACTCACTAGATTGACTAAAACTACTATAGAAGTGAAATATGATGTGACTTGTTCAGTGAATAACATTTCAGAACACTGAAGACACCCTTATTACATGTCAAGGTATACTACAAGATATAGTATATGTGAACATTTAGGATTTGTTGGGGCAAAGTCCTGGCTTCATTAGTTCAGCCTGGACATATCTGTATTTTAGGCACTTAAATTTTAGCAGCAAAAGGAAGGAGACGAGAGACTATCCAGTGTTCCTAAATTTAGAGCCCAAGTTCTCTATATAGCTAGTAGAAAGGCATACCTCTGAACAGTCCAAAAGGACAATCTCATTCTCATCTCCCAAGTTAGGTATATAACTCCTTGAATATATGGGGAATCGATAGGAGATACCACCATTCATTTGTTATCAATAATCATACCCTTCTTTGTGAACAGATTTCTGATGGCACAGGAAACTCAAAAAAAAAAAAAAAAAAAAAAAAAAAAAAACAAGTTGGTGTTGTCAATCACCAGTCTTTTCTTGTCCTCCTTTGCAGAAGAATACAGTGGCAGGAAGTGGAAATTGTAGGTTCCAGTGTCTCCTCAGCCTCAAGAGGCTTGAATTCAGAGTTCACTGTCAGGCTGTAGGCCACTGTATGACTGGGCTGTCAATAACCCTTCTCTTGAAGCAGTGCCATTTGCCCAGCCCGAGCATTGCAGAACCAGAAGGAAAGTGGGAACCAGAGGCAGTTATTAGCATGAGGCTGTTCTAGGAAAAAGGTCTCTGTGCTGATTAAGTTATGAAAAAAACAAAGAGTTTGAGCCCTTTTTTAAAATGTGAAACAGAGCTTAGTCTTAACTTTGAAAAACTAACCAGTGCTTTCAAAATGCTAGCCTCAGACCTATAATTTTAAAATAATCATTTTATCAGCTTTCTCTACTTTACTTCTCAAATGCAGCCTCCACTTCTGTATTCTAAATATTCCACTCTCATACTTCAAATGCAGCAAAATTTAAGTGAGGGCACTTTATTCTGTCCTACCTTATGTCTCTCTTGTATATACATTTTTTAAAATTTGTAAATTTGTATCTGGCACATTATCTTAATTCAAGATTTTGGGGTTTTTTGTGCAAGATGAATAATAAAACTATCATAAAGGAAAGATCTGGACCACCATTTGAAAAAGATAACTGCTTTACCTAACTGAATAATAAAAGAAAGAAGGAAAGAAAATACTGTGTTCTTAAAGCTAAAACTTTAAAGTATTGCCATACACCTTGAATAGCATTTTTTGTGTTTGTTTATTTGTTTGGTTTTTTAAATATAATTAAATCGGCAGAATGTAGGTTGTGACACTCCTCCCCAGCCTTGGGTATTTCCAGGTTTTCACTGCAGTACAGGGACATTTCTGGTACTGCTTTCCTGTAAGTGGCTACTCATGTATCTTAGAGGTGACAGTGTCACCTCTGTTGCTGGCCAATATTACAATCACAGATACAGGAAAACCTTGTGAAGAAACTTATCAGGAATGTTTTTCCCAACTTCTTACTAACTGAAGCAATTCTTATAAAGTTTTCCTTCTCCAGTTAAACGTTTTCTTTCAGAGGATAGCTTTTGCTTTTCTCAGAAATCATCTTTCCACAGACACCATTGACCGTGGCAACACACTTTCCCTGGCTCCAGGAAACAATGAATTAATGGTGGGGAAATCATAAATATGCCAGACAGAAATCTACTGTTCTATTCTGTAACTACTCTTCTGATCTTTCTCCTCCCCCGCAAAACATCCGCTATCAAGTGTTGGATACACTGCGTACTTTTGGGGACATGTAAAGAACATACAATGGGCAGCATGCTTAATGATGTAATAAGGCCTACTTACAGATGCTGGTTCTTGTAGGGTTAGGCTTACTACAAATCTTGATCATCCGTTTCAGTGGAAATAGATGATTTTAATTACTCATTATGGTCACATCAGAGACTAGCTTAAAAATCCCGTTTTGTGAAAAACTTACCTAGTCTCAGAAAGAATCAGCCACAATAAAGAATGGTCAGAAAAAAGCCATTAAGTCAAAAATCATGTGGGTATAACTAAAACAACTACATCTCAGAGAAGAGCTATGTCTACAAAGGGAGAAGAAAGATTTCTTCTTTGGAGAAGAAAAAATTTTGGTTCAGCTTTTACAGTCACATGTAAAACTAAAAAGTTGTCATTAGTGCCCTAAGTCAAGTAATCTCCCTCTTTGTCTTCCATTTTTCAAAAACAATTATATCTCACCAGAGTAGTGGTATACACATGCTGATATCTTTAATTAGATACTGTGTATATGGTTACTGTGATCCTTCTATCTCAGCATTGTTTGCTGATTCCATTTCTGCAAGGAATAAAAGGAGCAACAGAACCTCATTTTACTAGACTCCAACTCTCCTTTTTCTGCTTTTTAAATGCATTTTAAAAAGATTACAAGGTTTACTATGATATACAATAAACAGTAGTTAAGTTATTGTATTTTTGATAAGCTTTACTGCTTATACAATGTCCTTAAATACTCCTGAATCTACCTACAAAGTTCAGGAAAAATGACCTCCAAATTCAAGGTATTACAATTCAAACCTACTGTGCATGTAATCTTTTGTCTTCCTCTGTAACACACTGTTCCTAGTATTGTCTGGAGAGTGAAATGCTTAATAATCTGTTTCTTTTTCCTGACATTTCTATAACCTACATCAACATATGACAGTATTCCAAGAACACTGAAGTGTGATATAAAATCAGAGCACTAATACCTGAAAATTTGAAAGAATCTTTTTAATAAGTTGTAGCACTGTTCTTTACCATGTAAGAACAGTAGGAGAATGTGATATTTTAGTCAATATGCTGAAATACAGAACCAAGCTTTAAATGTATTTGAGTGTCAGCAAAGCGCTTTAAACATATGGTCAAATAATTTGCTGAAAAGTGGTATTATATAAGCCTTTGAAATTATGTAGTGTTCAGAGTTTGCTATAGTGGGAGTTGGTTTCCAAACAGATCTTAGTCTGTCAATTTTCTACAGAAAAGTAATCAAGTATACATAAATATATAGTAATTCGTGTTCCTATGTTAGGAGTTCATAATACCAAATGTGACATTGTTTATTTCCACCCCGAATTAGAGAAGTCCAGATGTCATATTGTAAAACTCCAGTTACATGGAATTAAAGCTGAAGTAGTGAATGCTACTAAAAAAAGTGAGAAGGTGGTCAGTACTGTACAGAACAGGTAGACCGTGTGATAATAATAGAAAGTTTACTGATTACGCAGAAAAAGGAAAAGAAATAGAATAGTTCATTAAATGCATATGTATGCCAAACTATAAAATACTTAAGATTTAAGGAAGGAAGATAGAAAGAAGATTATTTATCTCTGTTTTTAATCTCAAAATTAGCATAGTATCACAACAAAAGAGAAGTTAGAAGTAAGGGTATGAAACAAGATGTCATACTAATTGGAAAAATGCRTGTGAGTGGAAAAATAATTGAAGGCCTTCATTACACAGAAGAAAAACTAGAAATCACCGCTTCCAGTGACATACCTTTTAAATTTAATTTAATTTAATTTTTTTAATCAATTTTATTAATCAGATGTATTCAGATACATCTGGTTAGGGTTGAATCTGAAAAGAAGACTGTTGTAAGTACTCTAGGTTGCAGAGCATCCATATTCTCTACTCAGAAAGGTCTGGGCTACTAGCTAATGGTAGATTAAGTGGCTCGCCTTCTTGCAAATCCTTGTGGCCTTGATGTGCAGCAGTACTTTTTGTTCTAGTGGGTGTTCTGCCTAGATGACTAAGTAATAGAGTAGGGGCAAGGAAGCTATTTGGGATAGGTCTGTAAGGATTTACACCATTCTGGGAGAAGTCTTTTCTGGAGATACCTATTGGCTTTCAGTCTCCTTTGTATGCTGGAGTTTTTAGACTGGCAAAAAGAGGATCTAAGTCCTGTGGTTTACACAGTCACTAGAATTCAGCATGTACTTCATCTTGTACTCGCTAATCAGCATAACTGATATGAATTATCAAGACCAAGTAGATGTCCTGGTAATGTCACTGTGTCTTGTCATTGTTTTGCCTTCAATAAGGTAAAAAGGAGTGCATGAGGTTCATTGGCAACTGATGATGTCCTTAGAGCAAGACTAGTATCTCCAATGACCACTCTAAGTTCCATTAGCAGTCTTTAGTCAGAGCACTGAAGCTCTACTAAAATGCCCCAAATTGCTTGGAGTCAATTGCTTTTCAATTCTTTTTTTTTTTTTTTTCCTTTCCTTTCTTTCTTTCTCATGCTTGTGTTCAGTAGCACTCTCGTCCATTCCAAGGCATTTTCATACTTTCAGTTTTCAGTCAGTTACACTTGGCTGTGATGCAAGCATTCGGAGGCAGGCTTTGTACACAAAGAAAGAATAAGAATTTGGGATGAGATGGAGAGACAGAAAGAGAAAGAGAAGGAAAGGATAGACATATCCACAGGCAAAGCCCAGCTGCCCACTGCAGCATATGAATCTGGACTTTGTGTTCTTTTCAATCAGATATTCTGAGACAGGTACTTTCATGCTAATAGATAATACAGACTTTATCTTCCTTAAGCAGTACCTTAAAATGTGACCATTCAGCTTTACATGCATCCAGATTTGCAGAAGCACTTAGGGTATCTCTGCTACTATTTTTCTTGTTTAAGAGTAACGAACACTTGAAATTTAGTTCTGTATCTTGTAGCAATATGGTAGGCAGATTTTTTGTTCTTTTTTCCTATTTTTTCACAGTCATATCTATACCCCACAAAGAACAACTAGGTGAAGTAGAACTCCATGGTCCACATCAAGCCTTCCCTTAGAAAATTCTGAGCCTGCACAAGGTGAAGATTGCAAGGTAGTGTGAGTGGAGAGATGCATCTTGCAAACCTGCACATCAAACAGAGATTGCAGTATGGAGGAAAGAGCAAAAGTCAAATGTTAGGGCTATAGGAAGAGCTTCCTAGGTGTGCAGTCTAGGCAGTTTGCTACAACTCTAAAAGTCACTGAGTTGTCTGAGAGCATTTCTGGAAGTAGGGATTTGCCTATGAATTTTTTGTCTATTTATTTATTTGCTTATTTCTGTTTTGTCTTCCCTTGTTTCTTTAAGTTTTTTCTATTTAAAAAGTTAAATATTCTAAAAAAAATCATTCTTTGGAATTTAAAAAACTTTTGACCATATTTGGAGTAACTAACTAAAACAAAAAGATCTAGGCAGAGCCACTTTAAAGATGCAGCTGACTTTATATACTATGGACAATAGTCAATTGAACTAGTCCCTGGGACTAACCTTAGTACTTGCTTAGTCATGGAAGATATCCTTTATATTACTCATCAGACTTTGCCAGATTTTTTGTTACTTTGGACTTTTTTATTTGCTTTCTTCTTTTCCTCAAATGTTTATTTTTGGCTAGATTTTAAAAAAAACAGATCGCTCAACTGCTGCTGACCTACAAAGGGATTTAGACTTCTAATCCATTTCTTTGTTTTCAGAAAACATAGCCTTTGTTTCTATTTTTAGTCTCATCTTTCTCATTTTGCTTGTATGCTTTAGTTTATTTCCTATTTAATTGTCTAGCTGTCAATTTTAATCTGCCTTTTCTGTATAATCATTTCCATAATTGTCCTTACTGTCATTCAGTCTGAGATTGATGCATATTAAATTCTATTAAATTCTGTCACTGAGTCTGACAAGAGCCTGATCAGCTGCTATTTTAGTAAATGGCACTTTCTTGTAAAAAAAAAATGTAGAGAAAAAAGTTACAAACCTAGATAGATTCTTACAATAAATATGTTTCATATACTTGAGAAAATACACCATAGCCTTCCCACAGATTTATTTAGTACATTTTGCCTCTTTTTCAGCAGGACAATGGATTTCGAAGCCCCCTTACAGAATCATGAACAATTATAATATCTTTTACACTACTTGTGGGTTAACTCTGAAAAATGGTCTGAAATATATTAACAAACTACAGGACTACAGGAAATCTCACAGCATGTGAAGAACTACTGTGCTTCATCTGTGTGAAAATTGCAGGATTCAGTTCTCTAATGTTATTTGCCACTTATTTTTTCTGAGAACTTTGCTCATACCACACAAATACTAAAGAATGTGTTAAAAGACCTAATCATGTGTCATAAAATGCTTGATATAAATGTGTAGCATATAATTCAGATAGATGAACTCGTCGTTTGGGGCCTGCCTCTGCTCACAATGGGAATTTTGCAGTTGCTGATAGAAGTAGGATCAAGCCCCTAATGAAAACATATTAAGATGACACACTTTTATTCATTCTAATTATCCTTTATATTCCCAGTTTGCCAAGACCAGTAGAACGTGCTTAATTAATGTGTCCATGAGTAGTCCACAGAAATCGATACAATTGTCTACTTAAAGATAATTGTACTCTCCAGGGCTAAACCCACAGCAGGGTTTATTCATGCATTTGTCACTTTAAGTGCCTAAGTCTAATACTAAGATGTCACCAACCTGCTGAGAACTTCTGTTCAACTGCAGCCTAATAACCCTGAAGACACCACAACTTCCAACCATGTGCATGTACAAAACAAGTTAATTATTGATATTGCCAAAATGAATCAGACTGAATCTCATTAACTAAGCTGGAGAATGTTGGAGATGTCAAGCTCTATATACAAAAGATTTAAAAGTTCCATATAAAGAAAACATTAAAATGGTCTTAAAGCAGACAAAATGATGCTTTCAAGAGTCTTAAATTTGAATGGTTTATCTGCAGGAGCATCTAAACATCCTGCTAATTTTCAGGAAAAGTTATTATATCTTAAAGAACCAAAATATTTCACTACTCCATTCAATAATTACTATTTAAAAAAAAGAAGTCATCTGACTTGTCTATAAGAAGTGTGTAGCTTTTGATCCAACACATACTGAAATTCTTCTTGCTGATATTCGACATCTTTTATTCTTCATTCTAATTCTTTACACTCTTCTTTTTGCTTGTTTACTGTTGGCAAACCAGATGAATATAGCAAGTTTGAAGTTGCACCACAAAAAAGAGTGTGTGTTGCATATGCTATTCAGAGAGTTGTTTTATTTTTTTTTTTCTTTCATAACTTAACAGAGGACTAAAATGCACCACTTTCTTGATTGACTGCGTTTGAAGATTTGTCATTGCTTCCTTGGGCTTAATACTTTCCCAGGCATTCTTTTCCAGTTCATGACTGCATGGTCTTCTGAGTGCACACGCAGTGGTGGTCAAATCACTTTTTTTCTTGTGATGGGAAAATAGTAGAACTTTTTAAAAGTAAAATTTTACCATTTTATCAATTGAGTCAATTTTCCAAGATATTTTGTTAATTATTTTATATAGTTTAATAGTAGCTGTAATTCTATTTAAAATAAATTCAGACAATATAACTGTTTATCCTGAAGTGTACCACTACCTAAAAGAGTATTTTTGTTCRCTTACTACATTGTTAGAGTATATAAACAAGAAGGGATCATAGTTTCTTTTGGACAACTTTTATGAAACACCTACTATTATTCTGAGTTTATTATGCATGTTTCTGATGTTTTCTCCACTTGCTAATTTCCCTTTACTAATTCATTGTTCACTATTAAATGGCTTATTTTATTASTATTGAATTGCAATATCAAATAACTTTGTAGAGCTTTTACATGGGTAAATAAATATATAACACTTCAAGATTATGATAAGAAGATGACAGGAAAAATGTGTATGGATTTATGTGAAGGTAACTAATTGTAGAATTTGTGCTTTGTAATATAGACTAGCCAGCTAATGCTCAAGGTTGAGAGGAAATATGATTCAGATGGAAGTAACATTATAAATGGCTTTTCAGCTATCAGTGTTTAGAATATTATGGAAGAATAACCTTTCTAAAAAAAATATAAGATCTTTAGCACCTTTTGAGGGGCTTTTTGCTGGAAATGAATGCGGAAAGAGCCCACCTTAAAGTTTATACCCCTACAGGATGTCAGCCTCTTGTTTGTAAACAGAGTGTCTCCACAATTCTAAAGTCAGGAGTATTTAAATCTTACAATGTTTATTTCAACATTAATATTAGAGAAATGGTGGAGTTTTTGTTTGTTCTGTTCCAAATTACTGTCTGGAAAATGAAATAGAATGGTCTAGTTCTTTGTGGAGACATTTTCATTGCTGGTAGTCATTGAGCTCTCCGCTGAATAAATGGCTTATAACTATTTCAGCTACTGTGAGTAATAAACTTGTTAATAGCTTCTATTAAGTAATTTATAAAAAAGCACAAAGTCTAGTAATGGGTATTGGTATAATATTTTTAAAACTAGGCCTCAAAATAAAATAGTGTAGGAAATTAAAGGAAAAGTAAACATAGAAACAGCATTTTAACATCTGTATAGACATATTTTGTTGTTGTATATCAAACAGTRATATCTCCTTTGACATTTATGAGTTGTTCTTGAGTGGTAGAAAACAGGTACTTTGGAAGATATATTAAATTAGTCCAAACATCTCAATCAATAAAATAAGTAACTAAGAAATATAAACAGACAATTCAAGGTATATCCTAAAATGCAGTGAAGRTGTGAGGGATTTTGTAATGACATAACTTTTAAATAGAAAGATAAACAGTAACTATTTCTGCAAGTTACCTTTCTATAGGAATGTTTTTAAGTTTTGTGTCTGATTTAGAGTAGGGATTTGAATCTATGTCTCCCACCTTTTAAGGAGGTACTTTTCCTACTCATTTGGTAGTTATTGGGAGAAGGGTGATCCTTCTCTGTCTCTTCAGTTGAAATATATAATTAACAATTTTTGACATGAGAGAATTACCAATAGCATCATGGTGATGGAATTCAGTACAGGCTTAAGACATGTCTCCAGTTATTGATGTTATTTTTTTATATTCTTTCAAAGTAGAGGCCTAGGTAACGTTTAAGAATATGTTTTTTTTTTTTTTTTTGTGGAAGTCCTATGTGCCCTATGTATTAGTTTCTATATGTGTCTCTGGCTTTTGATTGTTGAGTGTTTTGAGTGTTTAAATTTTTTTATTTTGCTTGAATACATTAATGAATTATAGCAGATAAGTTCATCAATTTCTTCAGTACTAAAAATTTACCTTCATTTTAGATTTATCCTCTTAGTAAAAGAGATCACATTTTGATAAAATCTCATGATATCTTTGAGCCATTGGGTTTCCAATGTAGTTAATAATTACATTAAAATGTGTACAACCTAAAACAGAAATACTTTTTGAACCGAACAAGATAAAAATATTTTTTTGAATAGCCAGGTATAAGCATATTACGAGCATAATTGAATTTATTACTATTCCCAAGAGGCAATTACTGTTTCAGTGAGAACAAACCAGTATCTCTTTAGAGACACAAAAATACCATGTATCTGTTTGCCAAATGTACCACTAAACTGTACACAAAAGAGCTGAATGTTTATTAATAGCATCAAAAAGATTGAATGCTAAGTATGGCTATCACAGCTCAGCTGATGTGAAGTTAAAGTGTTTTTTTTTTTTTTTTTTAACTTTCAATTCCTCATTTACCAATGCCACAAGGAGAAACTGCTCCACTTACGTGGTCTGAGTTAAATCAGAACTGGTACTGATTTTGTAAGCAGCAATCTGTGAAAAATAGGTTCAAGGTCTATAAGGTGTGTATATATGTGTCTACATATATAAATATATATGAATGATGTGAGTGTATATATATACATAAAATATATATATATGGGGAGTGTGTGTGTATATATATATATATACACACATGGCTTTATATACCTTTTTTTTATATATGGTGTGTATATATATATATTCTATATTGTGTGTGTGTATATATACATATACATATAAGATATATAATCCTTTATCTCCAGATGTCTATGGTGATTCCCTGGTTGCTGTTTAACCCAGCCAATGGTTGTCTCCCTCTGTAGTSTTACCAGTTTTGGGGCACATGCCCTCTCAGGCAGTCTTAAAAGTCTATTTGCACATGTTGTTTAACACTCACATTCCTATCTTATCAGCTGCTCTAATTCAGGATATGCTGCCAAGGGGAGGAGGTATGTGTGTGAATTTCCCCATAACCAATATGACTTTTGATCAGTCATGCAGGCATAAGCTGCCAGAAGACCCCATACAAGATAAAGTGTATTGAGCTCATATAAACTGCATATACAGCTCATATAAAATCTTTAAATGATTGATCTCCAATTACTGTGCGTAGAGAGCCAAAATGTGGGCAAAGGCTATGGAGACTGATAGGCAACAAGAATAGAGTATAATGTTAGAATAAGAATACAGGGAGAGTTTTTCATGGTTTAGCTTGATGATGATCAGATCTTTGTTTATGCTAGATATGTGAATGCAAATTGGTAAAAGCAATTATTTCAACCCTCTGTCACTAGATTGGATAAGTAAGTCATCTTTTCCATCCTCCTTCCATCTTTCTTCCCATCTGTAACATGTGATTCTATATCCTCAATTCTTTTCTAACTTTTCCAACCAGTAGCCCCTCCCTCACCTTTAATCTCACCTGCCTCTCCAGTCACTGTCTTACTTTCCTCTTTCTTTTTGTCGTACACTCTCTGAGTACGCTGGATACAACATCTGTTTTGATTCCTCTCCTTCAGTCTGTTTTTATTCTTTCTGATTCATAGTGCTTTATCTCTGCGAATTTTCGAATATCTCTTCTTTGCCAAGTCCCAAGGTAGGACCATTCTGTACATCCATTCAGCACTATTGATCATAAAGACTTTTTTTTAAGGCACTGTAGTCATCTTATGTCTCTTATTACTTTATCAATATCTTTTGTGTGAATCCATTTCTTTTTTTCTCCTCCTTGATATCCAATGCTTTCTAAAAATCACAATTTCTATTGCACAGAAAATTTGGGGAAAAAAATCAGTTTTTGAGCACAACAGTTGAAACGCAGGAGATCTCTGAAAAGGCAAAAACTTAACATAGGCCTAGAAGTGCGACATTTATGTTATTCCTAGTATTTAACTTAGACTACCAAGTTCTACATCCTACATCGCACCTAGATTGTCATATGCGTGTTCCAGTATGCATCTTTATGCAGATATCAATATGCATGTATGCATAAAGGACATCACAAATTAAGAATCCCAGACTATCCAGAAATCAGATGTGAAACCAGGCCAGTTTCCAATAAAAAATCTGATTCTAGTTCATCAAAACATTATTTTCTAAATCCTTTTTCTAAATGTCCTGGTTCCCACAAATCAGAAACATTCAGTCAGAAAACAGCTTTATTGGACAACAATGTATGGTTAGCATGGCCAGCCAGAACAAAGCCTACTTTACCCTTTTCTAGGCTGCCTTCCCCTCTCTTAGCCATTGTGTCTCCCCCAGTTTTTCCATCTGCACTGTCCAATGCATTTTATTTTTACTTCTTTGTTCATATTTATGCAATATGCCTTTTTGACAGCTGGACCAGGTGGACTCTCTAGAGTGAGGAGGAAATTGTTTCCCCCTCCTCATTGTACCTCCCGCTGTGCCTCTCCCATGGTTTTCTGCTTGCTTCTCTGTGGTCTGTGGTCCCTCTTTGGGAAAGAGAAGAGTTTGTTTGTGGTAGAAAAACTTTCAAACAGCCAGGTCTCAAGGGTCACAGAAAGAGATACTTCCAAGGAACTTGAGGGGGCTGTGCAGAGCTTGCTACAACTCTGAATGTCACTGACTTGGCTGAAAACCAAGACCTACCTGCAAGGATGCTGCATAAAAAATGGGAATTGCATAAAAAGCTGTTGTAACTTGTGTTCTTTCCTCTCTCATCACTTTGAGTTTTCTCTATTACAAAGGAAATCTTTCGAATTTTTATTCTAAAAGAAACTTAGGGGGGTTTTTAGTTTAAATGTCATTTAGTTTTCTATCTCACTATAAAGAAAGTGTTTACATGGCTTTATTTCAAAACTGTAGCCAATTTAGGGTACCATCACTCCACCATTCTGTGTGTTCTCACCATCTCCTTTTCTCTTAGACTCAAGTTCCACATGTTCTCTTTGATTCAGCTCTTCCATCTTGACTACTTTCCTGTCATTCCACTTTTACCTATATGGTAATTTTAAGGTCATTTTTTCTTATCTTACTAGGATGCTCAGGGCTTATTAGTTCCTTACTGATGTATACCTCAATACAATTTCCTCTTATTTAGCCTGAATAACATCTCTACTTACCTATTTACTTCAGTTCAAAATGTTGCTGTAATGTTGCTCCCTGGCAATTTTTTCTGGTCTCAATTTTTTGTCTTGATCCACTATTCCTTCCTCTGCCTGTGTATAACACAATAGAAGTGAAAAAAATAGACTATATTGTAACAAATTTGTGTTTGCATATGTGGAAGAGTTGTGAATTCAGCATTCAGATTTGCTATATTTGGAGAAGGAGTGGAAGGAGAGAAGAAAAGCAAGAAAATAGTGAAGAGGACAAATTTGAAATGTCAACATTTTTTTGAATTTGTTTTAACTTATTCTAAGTTTGTTTTCAACTGTTGTGGGAAAAAAATGGCATTGTGACTGAAATAAAGATATGCATGTTATCATCTAGTGAAAATTAAATATCTTTGTCTTTTTTTATATGTATATATTTTTAGGTTCGAACATGGATTCTTACAGTGGGATACACAACTGCATTTGGTGCAATGTTTGCAAAAACGTGGAGAGTTCATGCAATTTTCAAAAACGTAAAAATGAAGAAAAAGGTGAGGGAAAGTAAACTCTTTTCTCATTCCATTCTTAAAGTCATTTTCTAATTGTCTTCCTACATTTTTCTGGATAGCCATACTTTTGCTGACTCTGTTCACATGTCACATTTAAATATCATGAATAGTTTGAGACTGTGGCTTTCTTGATCTACATTTTGACTCCTTTATAATCTCTGAGAGGTAGGATCAAGCAGCAGCTTTTCGTTCTGTATAAAGAAAGTAGGTGGACAGTGAATACAATTATAGACTTTCAAAGTAAATTCAGTTTCTAATTCTTATTTAACATGCTGTTTCCACATCACTAGCTGTTATGAAAGCTTTTCTGGATATCTCTGTCTAGCGTAGAGGTGTTGCACACAAGTTTTTCATGGACTGCTGGAAGGAGACAAGAGAAAATTGCTGCTTATGCACCTTTCTTTTTCTAATTTTGATGGAGGTTGGATAAGCATGCATTAAGAATGAGGCACTGAGGTACAAGGAATTTTTGGTACGTAACATTTTCTGTAAACAATTAGACTAGGCTTAGCAATAGTAGAGGATTTCATCTTCATATTGTTCTTTTGATATTTTTCCAGTGCAGCTTCTTTCTGCATATGAAGTGTCTTTGATTAGATAGTTTTATTTAAAAATGGGACTGGTGATTAGAAGTCATTTTGACAGAGAAATCATTAAGAAAAATGTACATGAAACACAAGAACAAAGATATTATTATAAAATGAAAAGTAGTGCCAAATACAGTTTGTATGTGCAGCTGAAATATATATAAGCGATAAGGGTGCATTTACATCCAAAGTAAGGAGAACAATTTTTCCAAAAAACTCTTCAGTTGCTTTTCTCCCTCAGCCCCATGCATGATCATGGAAGACCTGAATTTTTTTTTATTAGAGCTGTATTATTTCTRCAGTTAGAGCACTTAGATAGTTGTTGTATCCACAAGACATACCTTTCCCTAAAAAGATTTGGGCCAAATATCATTCAATATCTAAAATAATGAAGAGGGAAAAAAAGGTATCTTAAAATTAACTAAAATTGCAAGTAATGTCTGTATCAGAATCAGGATACAATGGATGGATGGAAGTGGAGAAGCAGGAAATCACTCCCTTTGTGTATGGAAGTCTTTGTCTATGAAAGGGCTACCATCTRAAAAATTACAATTTAAATTGAAAGCTTGCTTTCAGCTATATTGACAAATCCTTTTAAGTTAGTGAAGTTGCACAACATACTGCCGGTGTGAAAAATAACAGCAAAAAATCTTTCCTATATTGAGAATTTTATCATTTCCACAATATAGGCTATTTCCAGCTATAAATGCTGGATTGTTTTTAAGATTTTGCTTTATCTTTTTTTATAAAACATTTCATTTTAGAGCTCCAAATTGCTACTCAGCATTAATATTCATTGTCTATTAATTGAACAACTTCCTCAAATTCTGTATAGTACATATTCCTCAAGAAGTCCATCTCTTTCCATGTGAACAATAAAGTGACCTTTGAATTAAAAGTAGCAGAATCTGTAACAAATAATGTAATTAAATTGCAATTTTTTATTCAGAATTGTGTGTTTAAGAAATATTTAAGATTAGTTAAAAAGCAGCTGTGTGATAGAAGAGAGATAAACATTCAGACATCTAGATGCTAACCAAGAAATTCCTTCACTTTGAATGATATTGGAAACATTAAAGGTATTAGAGTATCTTATTCAATATACTGGGAGTAAGTGAATCATGCTTTTTTTTTTCTGTAAACTTGAAAAAATGGATATTTCACAGAATAATCCTGGTCTGCCTTATTTGGATATCCCATTTCAGAATACAAGTGCGAAGCATAGAACAAATTTCCGGAAAAGAAAAATCAGCTATGCACAGTGAATGTTTACTTGTAGTGCATTTTCTGTCTTTGGTCCACCAGGACATATAAAACTGTATTTAAGAGCTGATTCAAAAACATGATATATTTACTTATGTCTTACCAGAAAAACATTTCCATTTTCCATAGATTTAGTATACAGACAAAGCATTTTACATGTATGGAAGCCTAGACAATGCAAATTCTCACAAACAGTCTCTCAGTTGGCAAATAAAGAAGGGAAAAACTGCATTTAAAAAACATATTAATGCTTCTTGAATTAGCTATGTCATGTCAGAGCAGATTTGCATTTCAGTACAAGGAGTACAATGTGACAAAAAGATTTAAATAACTTGGCTATAATTCACCTCTGGTCAGTTAAGTTTCTACCTGCATATAGGTATGTCAGTAAAATCTTACTTTTAGGTGCACCACTTTTGCCTGCCATCCTAGATATTTCATTAGGAAAATTTCCAAACAGTGAAATTTATCAGTGTAAAAGAATCTCTGTATGGTTTTTGAACCTATTGTTTCATTCATTTAAGGGCAAGGGGCTTAAAATAACAGAGAAAAGAATAAAATGAGCAAAGCTATTTATCTTCATCAGATAGGACAAGTTTTCTCCCAAACTTTTGGTGAATGCATATTGTCATGTGTTTGTAAAAGATGAATCAATTTCTATCTCATTGTGAGAATATAAGTAGAATCGTAGATAATACAGTATAGCTCTATTTTAGTGCAGTGGAGAGTGGAACTAAATGGCTTAGGATGTCTTGATTTAGGTGAAGATATTTGTTAATTTTGTTTATACAACTCAGCTTTCTCCTTTGCACTCCTTTGTTATTGGAAAAAATAAACCAGGAAATTCAGAATACATTTTTGCTGCCAAGCTGCTAGCTGACAAATATTGCAACTTTCCCAGAGCCCAGTTATCATCTTTGATCTTTATTGGGCTCAAAGGAAGCAAATTAAAAATGTATTAATTTTAGCTGGATTTGAAACAGAGGATTGAAGTGGAATCAATTTTTGTCAGAAAGAAATGACAAAATAAGTAGGGAGAAATAAATTATTTTTAAGTTTTAAAGAGATTAGTAAAGATAATGGAAAATTGAATAGAATTAGTAATAAAAATAATCATAACATTTAAAATTGAAGTGCAAATCTGTTTCTGATAAGTCCCCTTTGTGTTGCTTGGGACTGGTAGATATTCTGCCCAGAAAGAGGTGGGCAACATTCCTGTTTCCCTCACCAGTAGGAGAGGACTGGCAGTGGATAGGAGGTGAGAAGAGAGTATCAGTGGCAGGAGACCATGTGGTGTCCTACTGAAGCTTTAGCTGAAGAATTCTTTGAAGAAGCTGCTACTTCTGGTGAAGCTTGGAAGGTTGTAAAGTTGTCTGTTTTTGAGGGAAACTACACTTTCCACAGAGTAACAGACCTTAAGGGCTTTAAAAGCAGTACTGCATAGTATCTGCTCTTGTACAACTCCAGTATCTCAAATACAGTCCTTTCACTTTTGCCAAAAAACAGAAAAATAACCAAATCAAAGCAGTAATTTTTAAAGGCTCCATAAGCTTTATATATTCTGCTCCTACAAAGACAAGGATTTGTAGATAAATACAATAAAGCTTTATGATATAGGTCTCAGTGTTACTGCAATTCGTATTTGAAAGTACAGTATTTCTCTGTTGAGAAAAACTTGTGAACTTGTCTTATGCATATCATAGCACATTCTAACTTTGTCCTTTTGTACTTAGTGYTTTATGTGTGGTAACCAGGGAGGGATGTTTTGTATTTAATTTTCACTGAGAATATTGTAAGGGAAAAAAAGGAAAACAATGAAAACTGTGTGGGAAATGTAACTGTTTTTAAATGGTGCTATAGCAGTAATTTCTATGCATTATGAGAATAACAAATAACAGAGAAATAAGGAACATATTGCTATACAGTATGAGGAAATTTATTCCTGAATAGCTTGAAATTGGATTGTAAATGCAATCAAATGCATTGATCAACCCAGCTATTTGGTAATGTGTAGTATACTTTTCTAGTTAAATTCGTACTTCATACTAAAGTCTACATTTTTTTATGTTATCTCAAACAAAATCAGAATATTTATTTCAGACCATTCAAACCCTTTGTGCACATTTTTCCTAAAGATTGGAATCCTTTGTAGCACTACAGATGAGAATTCACATCCCTTGTAGAAAATTTTCCACACTCAGGGCCAAGGCAATCCTGAGCTCAGCAGATGGATTCCTCTCAAAGGTGAATTTGACCTACTAGGTAGGTGGGATATGGAGCCCTCCAAAGACAGCATATCTAGCTCTGCTTATAGTAGTGTACAGAAGTTAACACAATAGTGTTAACATTGTGATAGTGTCCATTTGTAAATCTGTTCTCTGAAACATTTTTAGCAAGAATAATTTGATCCTAAAAGTGTCGAGTCACATTTCTTCGGTGCAGTTTTGATTTTTTTAAAAGCTACAATGTTTTTCATTTTTGTCCTTGAAAAAGAGCTTTCTGAAACTAATAACATTATATTTTTCTCTGTGCTCCATATGTTTGAATTGACAATGTTAGTAAAATCGTCATCTCTACGATTCACTTATGTATTATAGCATTACTGAGGTTTAGGTTTTCGAAGATGAGAAAATTTATGGGTTTTTAAACTATCACTCAGATCTTCTCCTTCTATAATCTCTATGAAATTTGTGTCTTCTGCCAACTTCCTTCAAAAAAAAAAAAAAATGGAGGGAGTGTTTGCTCCCCTGTGTTTTGTATGAAAGGGAAAAGGAGTAAGGTATCTTTTAGTTGCCTAGCTTCTGCTGGCAGCAAGGTGCAGAGTGAAAACATCCTCTGCAGTGATTGAGAGGATGAGTCTGCTCAAACATGCTCCACAATTATTCTGAACAAGAGTCAACAAGGAAAAGTTATAAAAATGAGTGCTTTAACAAGCTAATGAGTGTACCTATTTAGTCCTCAAAACAAGCTTTCTGCTCGTATCCAACTGTTGATCATTATCAGTAGCACCATACACTCCATTAGCATGAAAAGCAGTAGAAATCRTAGAGCTCTCAGGCTGCTGTGGTTACAGTAGGTCATCACAGAAAACAACTTTATTTTGKATTTTTTAATTTATGACTAGATATAAAAATCTTTCATCAAATTAATTAAAGAGCCTCTAAGAAGGTAAAATGTCTTAAACTTAACTTTTTACTACCAGTGATTTGTTAGTCAAAAAAGCTTGCCACTGTAATGCTCTATGAACTGTTAGCACTTACTCATTAAAACAATGTTACTGCAGTGCGAAAAGTGTTCCCTATAGCAATCACAGAACCTCTTATAGGAAATACCTGTAACAACTGTTGAAAAGATGTTGTGGAGTTATTGGGAACAAGTATAAAACATGTTTTCAATAGTCCTTTTTTAATTCCATTAAACATCAGAAATTAAGAATGTATTGCTGAATAGTTCTCTAAAATAGTAATGGTTTTCATAACACAAAGACAGTTCTCTTTTGGTCTATGCAAGGAAAAGTTGACCAATTTACTGCATCAGCATCTTCATTGCACCACTCCACCTGTGCTGCCATGCTAAATGCAGAGAAGCCATGCTAAAGTGTCTGTTAATCACTTCAGGAGAAATGAAAGGTGACTGGGCAGTTCATGGAATGAAGAGAATATACTGAAGGCAAGTTTAGGAGTGATTATATGATACCCTTTTCTGGCCTTGTAGACTTTACCATTTTTTCCTACAAGCTTATTTTTTCCCCTTTCCTCTGCAGTTCAGAGGAACAACTCTTATCAGCATGATTCTGCTCTGTCCACAGGGAAAGGTATTCAGTTTCAGATTTGCTAGGTCTTCTGTAATGGCTGTCAGTGCTATTCATTTCATGGAATAAGATCAAGGCAGCTAGCTGCACAGAAGGATTCTATAGAGAGGTGCCCTCTCTACAGATTCTTTTGCAAGAGCATGGGGAAGGAACAACTAGGGAAAAAAAAGTTATTAAATTGTATTAAGATTCATCCAGCTAGTGTTAAGCTGGAGATTCTATGTAGGACAAACAGGAATTATCTTCTTAAATAGAAAAAATATGTATACATTTTCATGGAATGCATTATGATAAAGAAAATATATATTTTTATCGAAAATTATAAACAGCCCCAGCCTTGATATATTTGTTTGAAGGTAGTGAATGAAAAAAAACTCAAGAATTAGCTAATAGGTCTTTGTTTAAATTTAAAGAAACTTTATCCTGACAAAGGAAGAGGAAGTCACTGGTAGCAAAGAAAATCAAAAAAAAAAAAAAAAAAAAAAAAAAGACAAGAGGAAATGAAATACATGCTGGAAAGCTATTTCTGGAATGCAGAAAGTACAACGCTAATGTTACATTAGCTTTGTATTAAAAGAAGAGGGTAGATTTTCATGTACAAGAGTCTCTTTCCCTGATTTAGAATATAGTTCTCCTCTCAGGTCCATATCATATATGGAAAAGGTTACATTTGCAAAGACAGTTTCTAATAAGGTAAGAAATAACAGGAAAAAGTCTGCCTTACCATAACCACACTAGGCAAATCAAATGATTTTTTTGGTGCACTCTGACAAATTACCTGTCAATATCATACGTTGTTTGAGGGTAGGATCTTGTAGAGCACRATGGATATGCTTTAGAAAAGAACCAAAAAAATACAGCTCTGTGAAAAAATATTGAAATGTACATTTTAAATAGTCACAGCATGTAGTACGGCCTGTAGTTGTTGTAGAAAATTTCATGGTGTTTCATGAGCAGAAACCTCAACCCAGAGCTTTAGATGCATTTTATGTAATCTGTGATCAGACCACAGACTCTTTGGAAGACAAGGACTTTGATCTTGAACTTGTCTTGATGTTCACTAAGCCACGAGTTTTGGGAATAGAGGGAAAGCTTGATTTGCTCACACAGTGATGCTGTTGAAGACAAACTGATCTACCAGTTTCTGTTATGAGTGAAWTTTTTCTCAGGACAGGTAGCTTCTTCTCCAGATAAAGTCCAGACTGATAGCAATGGCATTTATAACAGTAGGCAGATCTGCCAGGATAAGACGGATTCACCTATCCAATTACAGATGGTACAAAATATTATTCACAGATGCTGCTGTATGATAGCTTGACTTCAGCAAGGAATCAGGCATGCCTGTGAAAATGTTTTTTATTAACTAATGTGCCTTTCTTCCAAAGCTGACTTACTGGAAGGAAGGTGAAAATGGTACAAAAAACAACAACAAAAACAACAACAACAACAAAAAAAAACCCTCTCTTCCTCTGAATGAAGAACTGCATATTTTATCACAAGCTGCCCCAGTTGCTTATGACAATCTTCTGTCAGACAGAAAAAAAAATTGTTGGATTCACAAAATCTGAGTCAAGACTCCTTCGGTACATCTGGTGTTTCTTAAGGAATGAATGTACTGAACTTAAAAGAGTGCTGGTGGGTGGGAATAATGGCTACAGAGAGGGAAAGATAGGCTTCCTGAGGGTGGAGTGGGGAGATCAGCAAAACTTTTGGAAATGCTGATGATGATGTGCCAATGGTATTTTTCAGAGTCAATTTATGTTAAGACAAAACTGCTAATCATTGGCATTTAAATGTGCTTGGGAAAATGAAGCACTAACATAGATCAGCATCTGTTTTTACTCCCCAGCATTTCTCTGACACAGATCTTTTTTTCTGCCGTCCAGAATAATTTAACTGAGGTAGATGTAGCATGGAAAGGCAGAAAACTGTTTATTTTCTTTTAAATTGAGGGCAACCCTCACATAACATGTGAGACAAATTGGATTACTTATTTTCTCCCAATAAAAATAACATTATTAGAATTCTGTGCTGTCAGGAGCACTGACCGAGCCAAGTACCCATTGATTTGGCCTTCAGTCCAAAAAATTATTGAATCTCAGTATCTCATTCTGAAAAGCTAGTAGTTTTATTAAGAGTTCTGCCTAAGAGCAGTATTGTTGTCGTAGTTTTGAAAAGTACTGAACAGAGTCAGAGTGGATGAGTTAGGGAGCCCTGGGAAAGAGAGAGCTTCAGGATACCTGCTTTCATTTGTTTTGCCCTGTATGCATCACTGGTAACACTGTGATTTGCAGCAGCCCAGATTGCTTCCTCTGGTTCTCTTATGGCTTTTCTTTTGCTTGCCTTTCCCCTGGCGTTTTGCTCTCTGGCAGAAATAAGGAATGAATAATGCCTGCAGCCAGTGACAGTTATTGTTACTAACCTTTCCCTTTCTGTTCAAAATACAGGAAAAAAATGATCCTCAAAGAGGTATTCAAGAAATAGCTCCAATATTTTCTGTATTACTTCTTTTGTTCTAAAAAGCAAACAGCTATCTGCTAAAAAAAAAWTACCAAACTCAAAAATAATCTAAAATATGAATTAGCAAATCTTCAGTAGTGAAAGGCCACATACAAATAAAGGGTACCCAGGAGCAAGGAAGGATGCACAGTGATGTGATCCTGAAGTAAGCTGTGCTAATAGGAACCCTAGAATTTCTTCTGATCCCATTAGTGAATGGATTATCAGTACTACTACTATTGCTTTTATCCTTTCTTTCTTTTGATTCTGGCAGAGCTATACCAGCTTCATTAATAATGGTGGGTAAAGCTGCACTTGATGCAACTCTAGTTTCATTATCARTATTATTGGTGTAAATTAGGAAGACAGTGGGCTGTTGTCTCATTTTTGTATGTCCTAGCTGTCCCATTAGAAATATTATTTTCAGCTAAAAAAGAAGACATGGTTACTGGTGCTTTGGGAGAATTTTTCAGGGAACATTTATGATTCAGTAGAGCAAAGGGAACAACCTTTGGCAGAATTTTTTTGCATAGCTTTAAGTCTCTCAAATGCATATTTTTAGTTGAAGTTAAGTATCCTTACATCTTCWTTACCAGGGAGGAAGGGCAAGGAAGACATTTTAGAACAGCACTTTCTCTGATCCCAAACTGTACCTAAAATACATGAATAATTCTTTGGAGGGTTCTGTCCCTGACCGCTGTTTATCAAGAGGCTATACACCTAATGGTTAAATGACTAACTTTAGTAAAATAAATCCAATCAATTAAAAAGAAAAAATGACAAAAATATGCCAATAAAACTAATTGTAAGCTACAGGGACAAAAAACAATTTTAAAATCTGGTATCTGTCAAAGCTTGTAGAACAAGAATTCTCATGTGAATTTTTCAGATATTTCAGAAGCAGGTARCAGAAGTTCTTATATGAGTAATCTCAGAATTGTCATGGAAAGATAGCATTGTCCTAAAGTAAGAAGTACTTAGTCATAACAGTAATACTTAAAGGATAAAGCTTCTGAAAACTGTGAAAACATTTTCTTCCTATATGTATATAGATAGATAGATAGAGATATAGACAAATAGATATATAGATATGCACAGATATGTCTGTGTATATTTGCTGAACATATCTTTACTGAAAGCAGCACTAGCAAAAATACAAGCTACTACACAATTCATCTCTGATTCAATAAGAACCAAATTTAAATGGTGTATTAGTTAATTTATGGTCACACGACTCTTCGAGTACAATTTGAGATCAGGTTATGTGCTTATCCTCTACACATTGTTGGCAAGAACTGGTAAGATGCAGTACACTCTACTTGCTGGATTAGACAGCAGTGAAACTTTGAGGGTTGATTCTTGAACCATACTGCCCTATTGATTTTAGGAAGGATGGACGGAAATGTTTTAGTGCTTTTCAGGTGCAAGCAATGATTATACTTGTGAAGGGTAAATTATTCCTTTCAAACAAGAGCTGTTTCTTAAAATTCATCCAGTGATGGCAAAGGAGCCACATCTCCCTCCGTATATAATACCAAGTATGAGACACTTTCATTCAAATCCTCCTTCCTTCCTCTCCAAGAAGGTTAAAACCTACCAAATGAGTCCTGGGCAGGAGGCTGGGAAGGACACTCTCCATCTCTCCTGAGAGTCCAGGCTGTGGGGCAGTAGTAGAARTGCCAGTCCCAACGGGATCCAGGGAGCCAAGTGGGATGGGCAGCTTGCAGTGGGTGCCTGACTTTGCCATAGCAAAGGGAAGACTGGCTTCCCCTGCTCACAGGCCTTTTGTCATACTTCCTACCAAACAGCTTGGTTGGTAAAAACACTTCTGACTTTGATAGGAGGCAGCTGTTTTCTGGATCATGAATCTGTATTGGACTGAAATGCCCACATATTATCCAAATCCAGTTTCTATTTGGACTTGGCTCCTCTTGATTTTCTCTCATGTGTGCCCATTCATACTTAATGGCACCCGCATTAGGTATGTTTCACTTAAGTCCTGTTTAGAGGCGTTAAGAGATAAGCATTGTGTGGGCTTTTTTAACTGCCGCTTTACAGTTGATAATCTCAGTGATCAACAGTCAGACCTTTTCCAGCTTTGATTGTTACCTGGAAAATGAGTAAAATGTTAAGCATAGTTACATTGACCCAAAGTAGACCAGAGACCAACTAAACTGGCTCTGAGAGTCTTTGCTTAATATCTGCTTTCTTTTTAGTTTACAGAGAAAATACATTGCAACTTTCTTCCTTCTCCTTCCCAACCCCAACAACTTCCTTTCCCTTCAAAGTTCTCTTTGCCAAATAAGTTTGTTTTTACCCTTCTTTTGCAGACATGCCTGCTCTATCTCTGTTGAGATGGATGTATTATTTGTGCAAATATGTGAAAAGCATMATTTTTCTGGTCAGTTATGATAATGTTAGGTTCCTATGTTTAAATAAATGGTCTCAGAAAATGAAAATGATATATCAAGTCATTTAGATCATTCTGATTGCTAGCCTTAGTTTTATATTTAGTTTACTCCAGATGGTATATAAAATAAAATAGGAGTTTAACAGAGAGGATGCATAATGTGGTAGAAACTTCTTTCAGAATAAAGAATGCATTTCACTAAACAATGTGAAAAACAAACTTTCAAAAGTTCCTCCCACTTTATTTTACATTTTATTAACTTCTGTCCTTTCTTTAAGCTTGTTAAGAATTCAATACAAACATTACTTATCGCAGGCCAGAATACTATCCTACCTGTTTTAAGGTTAGCTGACAATTTTGGCTTTATAATCGATGTTCAACTTTCTAACGAGTTTATCAAACTACATTGAAATAACCACAGCCTTATTAAGCATCTCAGGCTTAATATTTTTGACTATTTCAGTTGGATGAAATGACAACCAAGAATAGGGTAAAATATATGGGTTTGGCCATGTTAAAACATTTGGGCAATATGTTTTGAATATTGGATAGAAGAATATGTTCATTTTAAAATGTCATAAACATTGGCACAGGAGGACTGCATTGAAGTTAATTTAAGTCTGGTATTTTGAACATTATTAAAACTTTGCAACTTAAATAATCTCCTTGCAGTCTATACTTGTCTATGGTGATGTGTGTATACAAGTAGAAATAATATAGGAATTATATGCAGCCATACAAGAGTGTAATATATAGTTTACCTTGTTCTTAATAGAAAATCTGTTTTCTCTTTTGAACTTAAAATACATGCAAAATGATTTGCATGTACACAAAAGCCTTTTTCAATATAGAAAAAATATATTATCCTTTTCCTCTCCCTGGGTAACAAAGGGAAAGGTTAAAAACAGAAAGAAATCTCTAAAACCAGCCTATATTTTGAGATTTCACAATTGTGTTTTCCACATCTAAGAATGTTATGAAAAAGTGAATATTATAAATCATAATAAAAAATGAATTCTTGCTTAACACCTCATGTTTTGAGCACTGTAATGAACACTTTTCCATATTTACACTCTTAAACACAACAGTGGGTCTCTGGAATAAAAAAGCTTATTTTTCAGCATTCAATATTAATCCTGGAAGTCAATATTAATATATTAGAATCCTCCCAGTCTCTTTTTTAGGAGTTTGAATGTACTTTAGATACTGCTAATAAACATGAAATAAACTAAGTTATTCCTTTTTGCTTTCATATTTTGATACTTCTGAAACTTGACTTTGTTCATTACTAAAAAATGTATTTATTAGCAGCCTGTGTTTTTTTTTCCCCTATATAGGAGGAAAACTGTACAGGGAACTGGCTCATGGGAATCTCCTTTTTTTGTTTCGTTCTTTTGTTTGTTTGTTTGTTTTTTTGTGTATGTGTGTGTCTCCAGATCATTAAAGACCAGAAGCTATTGGTGATAGTTGGAGGGATGCTACTGATTGATCTTTGCATCCTGATTTGCTGGCAGGTTGTGGACCCTTTGAGAAGGACAGTGGAAAAGTATAACATGGAGGTATGTCCCTAAGCCCAACTGATATTCATGGTCATATATCTGTATCTATAGCTTTCAATAGGGCCTAGCTAGGGATATACCAGGTTATATGAAAACAGGTCAAGTTTTTGTGTATTTGGGATTGTGGGGGAGGTATGTTCTTTTTTTCAAAAGTGAATACAAGTGGAAGCACTACAACCAACAGAAATCCTATCTGTATTTGAAGGTGTCACATTTCTGTCACTTGTGAGATATTTTAGATGAAAGCATTGTAAACATAGGAAAGTTCTTCGCTAAGATTTTCTGTTGCAATAAGTAATACAATACCAGAACCTATTTGCAGATTTCAGTGTGAATTCATTCAAAATAAATGCAGTAGAGGTCACTGCGTATACTGCAGTCTTTTGCAGAAGTTTGTGACCTACAGCTGTGCTTATTCTCAGCAAGAGCATGTGCATGCACACACAGTGATTGTTCCTATTTTAATGTAATTTCCATGCTAGAGGTTTTGACAGGAAGAAGATAATAGCTTACTGTCACCTTTTTTCTAGTGTTCTGATAGGTTTCTAGAAGTAGAGCTTACTGAACGTAAACGACAGCAACACCATAGTATCAAATATATAGAACTTAAAAATATATAATATTGTATCTTCATGTAAATTGGCAGTCTTTGAGAGTTCCTTACTTCCAACACGGAAACTGGAGATATCTGAAAACTGGATTATCTCAGGATAATCTATAAACTATATTCTGTTGTCCAAAGTTTGGCAGTCAGGAAGAAAAAAAATGATATTTTGCTCTTGGATGTTAATGCAAGAAAAGGTGTGGTATTTTATTCCATTGCTTTTACTTTACTCTTACTTTGCAGTATAGTTCTGGGATTTTATTAAGAGAAGATTTTAGATTTAAGTTGAATACAATTTCTGGAAGATGTCTTAGAATGGTATCTTCGAAAGTACAAGGGATACCTTTCAAAAAATCATTTTTCAGTCTGAAAAGAGATCTCTCAATTTTTTCCTAGAGTTTGAACTTTTTTTAGAAGATACACACCAGTCATTATGATTGTCAATAAGAAATGGAAAATGTAATGAAAATGTTTCTTGTACAGACACTTCTTTGTTTGCAGAGAGCTTGAAACAATAGCAGCATGTTAATAGCCACGTTTACTTCATTAAGCTTCAACTGCATTGCAAGTGATATTTCAATTGTCAGTATTGTTAACTATTTCACTACTTGTATAAAAACAAACATACTACGATGAGTAGTCATAAAATCCACTTACATTATTACTTATTTTAGTGCTGTGTTAGCAAGACTTTAACTTCTTTCCCTAATAAAAGGGAAGCCACACCTGAAGATCTCTMCGTCTGATTGGAGTGAATTTTTTTTGTAGCAATAACTTTAGAAATTATTAAAACATAAATACCCTAGACTTGAAAATTAATATTTATTTCACTTTTAAGTGACTGCAGCTTACCTTTGAGCTTGTAAATGTGTATTCTTTGGCGATTTAATTTATGTCATTTAAAGCTTAATGTTTCCTCGACTTTGGGCTGCACATCAGTTCCTGAAATCTGTATTAGAACTGAAACTCTCTGAGAAACATGCAAGCCCATGTAAAATGGATATTTAAAAAACTCATGTTCACTGAATATGCATAGTAAAAAATGTATTTTCTATTCAGCATAGAAATGACTTAATTTTTGTATTAGAGTTTTTCATTTTTACTCTAAGTTATGCATAGTGTTTTAAACTAATGGATTTTGGGAGGGAAGGAAATAAAAGTATTATGCAAGTGAATTTCATCATTAAAATTATGTACCTATGATATAAACATTGAGGTGAACTCTAATTTGCTTTCCTAAAGCAGAGCTCTGCTTCAAAAAGTCTCAGAAACACTTCTATTAAAAGAAAATGACAATGTTGGATTTGGTGGATAGTTGTTGGATTTGTTTGTTGTAACAAATAGGTTACAGATAGAGTAAGGGATTACTTTTAAAGTTCTGTAGTTGTACCCTGAWCTTCTACAAAAGAAGAGTATGGTTCCTCCTACATATGCTTTGTATAGAGTACTGTAGCTTGAGTCTCATTTAATGCAAAAGCATTTTCTGACACAGAATGCTTCTCGACTTCAAGCAACAACTGCCAAAAAGAAAAAAAATCATTAGGGTGGAACTCAGCCTCAGAATGGGGGACATCATAAAACTGAGGAAGCTTTTAAAAAGAAGCTACAGAGGAGACCCTAGAGAGTTAAATCTTTGCAAGGGGCCTAGAGAGTATTAAGAATACCATATCAGAGGCACAGAGTAAATGTGTGTCTTTATTAAGCATGACTTGAAAAAGAAGAACCTCAGCATGACTAAACAGCAAGAAAACCAAAGCTGTATCCAAATAACCAAAACAGAAAAGATCATAAACTCTGGTAGGTTAAATGTAGAAGACAATAAGTCAGGCTAAACACTTGCAAAAGTCATAAACATGAACAATAAATCTTTCTCTAAATATTCTGAGCAGGAAGCTTGCCAAGGAATCTTGGGGGCAATAGTTGATCAGAGTGTAAAAGAAGTACTTGGAGAGAACAAGGCTGTATTTTTCTGCCTTTTTCAGTGTGGAAGAGCTTGTGGAGATTCCTATGACAGAGCCTTTATGTTGAACTCATTGAAAAACTGACTGGAATTGCTGATAGAGGAATTCAAGGAATAAATAGACAAAGCCACCAAAAATGTTTCACTAGAACCATATTCTTACAACATTTCTAAAAGAATTCAAGCGAGTAATAGCCAAACAGCAGTATTTAATTTTTAGCCAAGAATTGCTTTGATATCTAAGCAGAAGGTTGCAGACATTTTGCCATGTTTTCAAGAAAGATTGGAAACTTCAGACTTGTAAGCTGATGTCTGTACCAGTCCAACTGATAAAAATTATAATCAAGAAAAGAATTAGGGTTAAATGTGCTACACTGAGGATGAGTTAAGATGTATGTCATTTGTGAAGGAACATGTAGCTCACAAATTCAGTGAAATCCTTTGACAAAGTCTGCAAGCATGTGGACAGAACTTGACATAGCCCGTTAGATTCCTGAAATTTCTTTCATCAAAGGCTGTCATGGGAACTTAATAGTATTGGAATAATACAGATGCTCTTATGTGAATATAAAATTGTTTAGAAGAAGGAAACAAGGAATAAGTAAAAGTTCATTCTTCAGGAAAAAGGCACATAGACAGTGGAGTTCTTCAGGGATCTGTGCTGGGGCATGTGTTGTTCAATAGAAAAGGAAGGGAATAATGARATGACAAAAATTTATTGATGGTAGCAAGTTATTCCAGATAGTAAAAATGAGGGCTGATTGTGAAGAATTGCAGAGAGACATTGCAAAACTCTAGGTCTGAAAAATAAAATGGTAGATAAAATTCAATGTAGAAAAGTATTAAGTGATGCATATGGAATAGAAAAGTCCTAAGGTTACATAAAAAATGTTATATTCTGACTCCTTCAGTGCTGTGTTGGAGCAGGACACTGGTGTTAGAAAATTCCATGAAAATATGCTGAGTAGCAATCAAACAGTCTAAGTACTAGAAATTATTTGGAAAGGAATGCAGAACAAAGCAGAGAAAATAATTTCTGTATGATCTAGTATATCCTTGTGAAGAACCTGTTTATGTCCTTAACCCAGCATCATTGATCTGTCAGTACTTAATCTTTWGTGGATGGCATCATGCAGTACATGTTTTTGACTGGAGTGGTGTTACTAATCCTTCTCCACAGGGAGTTCCAACACCAAAGCCTGCATTTTTAGGAGTCAAACTCAACTTAAAGTAAAATCATTTTTCCTGATTACAGCTGTAGCAGCAAACTTAAATATTATTATCTTGTTTGCTATGCAAAGTCTTAATTGATGTTTTGGAAGATGGGATTTTTAGACTGTGATTTTAAGTTCAACCAGAAAAATTCCATATGTGGACTGCGTAAAATCAGTGCCTTACATCTCTCTAACTAAGACAGAATAAGCCTGATTTAAACTAAGTAATTTTGCCTAAGCTTTTTATTTAACTAGCTAACTCAGAAAAAAATCACATTAACTGATTCAACACTATGCTGCAAATGACCTAAGATGCATCAGTCTACTGACACAAGTATATCAAGCTTGTAGGAATTAGTGTGATGCTCAGGGCTGAGATTGCTCCTAGTGTAACATGAATATTCCAGAGATATTATCTGGAATGCAAGTAAATTCAACTAAATATATGGTTCTGGAAGTTATTTAAGGTAATGATGCTAGACCACTGATCAGAGAAAGAAAGAAAATAGTTTGTAAGCTAACCAGAAATGTAAGTAGTCAAGTCTGAACCATTTCATTAACAACCAAAACTCAGCAACAGTTTAGTCTGCATCCCTGTTAGGAGTTTCATTTATTATTTATTAGTTTAGGAATATTAATATGCTGCTCATCCTGCTCCCAATGTGATGTAGCTACCCTGGCAAAAGTTTTCATTCCGTAACCAATAAATCCACCATTAACACCTTCATGATAATAAGACACATCAGCAGAGCAAAATTTCTTTGATATACTTTAGTTTAGGGTTTCCTTGTAGCTCAGCAACTTCTGTCAAAGAATATGGCATTTTACACTCATTAAATCAATACCATGTGTCATTTAGGCACAGCTTTGATCTTCATTTATTCTAGGTAAGGCTGGTTTTAGATATTATAGAATGTATCTTTACTTAATGATCTGATAAATATCAGCATTAAAAACTGTCTTCATGACCCCATTCACTGAAAAGCTTTATGTACTTATGGATTGCATGCACGTAGACATCACCAAGAGATAAGAGTTATTTCAGGCTTAACAGCTGTGATCCAGAGCTCCATCTTAACTCATAACTATGTTAAGGCTGGTGAATCAAGGCTAATAAATCTCAGTGTTTGAGTTGAGCAGCATACTAAAATAGTGACTGTGGAGCCAGCTTGTCACTAACCAGCTTGGAGCAGGTAGAGAATTTCTCATCTCTTTATATCAATCTCTATGGACATAACTGAGATGTCCTATAAACTTGGAAAGGAGTTCGTATATTAGGAGTGAAAAGAAAGGCAGTAAAAGAGCACATCCAAGGTGACCATAATTCCATATCCTAAGAGTTAGACTAGTTAACTAAAAGTAGAGGCTGCTAAATATAAAACCTTTCTTTAGGACAGTATCATGTCTTGTGGAATTGATGTGTTTGTGTGTTAAAAAAAAGAAGAAAAAAAAGTGAAGATTGGGATTTGGTTACATTGATGTGCATTGATCACTTTCATATARACTTCTACTAAAGTCCTAGTTTAGTTGCCTATGTACTTTTCTAGGGTCTAACCTTTAGTACTAGTCATGATACTGCTACTCTAAGACTGGAAAATATTCTAGCCCAAATCTATATAATGGAGAAGGGTATATATATGTGTGTGTGTGTAAGTTTGTAACCAGAAATGTGGGAGTAACATCTGTCTGGAATTGGTAAATATGTCTGATTCTAGTTCATAGAGTCAAGTAGAACTATGCAGACTCTTCACTTTTTTTGAGACAAGTAGATTTTTTTTTCTCTTTGTATATATCATAAACAAAACACAGAATGGTTGGAAGGACCTCTGGAGATCATTTAGCTAGTCCAACCCGATGCTCAAGCAGTATCACCTGCATTTAGAGTTTGCTGTTTACATTTTGCTGTTGAGATATTCAGTCAGCTAATAGCTGGATTGGAGAGAACATACATTATGAAATGAAATAAATAATTGTCTGAACTAGTTTCTGGGGGTGTTCAGGCTAATGCAGATCAGAGCTTGTTAGCCAATTATGCCCATCTGTTTCACCCTATTATTTTAAAAGTAAATTTAGTTTCTTCCATTCCAATTTGAAATATTACAGACTGTGAGAGCCTAATGTCTCCTAAAATCTGTAGCCTGCTTTCAAGTCCTGCCATTGTAGTGGCCCATCAGCCAGCAGCGGAAACTAAGACTTTTTACTTTCATCCACTGGGGCCTGCTGGTGTCTAGCAGCCATTCCAGACAGGAAGAAAATGGCCATT
This sequence comes from Rhea americana, assembly GCF_003343005.1. NCBI lineage: Eukaryota > Metazoa > Chordata > Aves > Rheiformes > Rheidae > Rhea > Rhea americana. Next base: position 132,832 of record NW_028186630.1, on the reverse strand, counting down.
AAAGTAGCTGTAAACGTTCTGCTGGCCCAGAGGATCTACGTAAGGTCCAAAGAAAGAGTAAATATTAAAGAGAGAAAGTTGATTTACTTATCTTGCTGATTTGACATCAGTTTCCAAGGAAACAGAAAAATGTGAGAACAGAGATCCAGCAGCTTAAATTGACTGAGCTAGTGGCTAGTTCTCTTTCTGTTTCCATAGAAACAGATATCAAATTGGCATAAATAAGGAAATAGGGCAGTCAGTTCCAAAATGGCGGGTGAACGGCTGCTGCTTCAGCTACTTAATAAAATGAAACTTGTTGGTATTTATTCCTCTTCAGAAAGCAATTGCAATTTTAGATCTGGCCCACTGTTAACTTTTCTGTTACTATATTCCAACCAAATGAACAGAGGAATGGACTAGACCTGAAATTCATCCAGTTTAACAGCTTGTTTGCAACAGTATTTGGCACATGCAGTGTTGGAGAAGGATAGAAACATAGTGAAAGTTCTTTGGTCTTGCCTAAATTTTCACCAATAGTCCGTGATAACTAGTGACTTCAAATAGCAGATGAACGTATCTCRCAGCATTTTTTTAAGCATTCACTATTTGAGTACTTTTGTTGCCTGTATAAATATTAGTTGTTTTTGACTCTTGCTAAGTTTTCACAGTTCAGTGTAATCGCTAATTATGAACTGTGTGAAAAATGGCTTCCATTTTCAATAATGAAAATGTTACTTTTCAGTCACATCGAACGTTCCTTATTGTTCTTTTAGGGAAGGAAAAAAAAAAAAAAAAAGGAATCTTCCCCACTTACCTTTGCTGTAGCATTCATTAGTTAGCATTTGTTTATCACACATTTTTATTTTCCTTTGGTGGATAATCCCAATATTAAAAAGATCTTTTCCTTATAACAGAGAAACTATAAAGCATTCTTTTTATTTGAGATGACTAATACTGCATATGGTATTTTTGAAGACCTGAGTAATAGTTTTCTCTACTGTTCAATGTGTTTCTTATGTTTTCTTTACTCATTTTCACCATTGTACACCATTAAACAGAAGTTCATTTCAATACATTAAGACCACTAAAGAATTTATAAGTAGTTCCCTTGTTTTTAAGTGAGAACTGTTTTATAATTACTGACATTGAATGTCAACTGTCGTCATATTGTCTATTCATTTACCTTGGTTAGGTTTCTCACAATTATCATTAGCTTCAATTAACCTCAACATTTTTGTATGCAAATTTTCCTACTCATGTTATTGAGCAGTACTGATTTTCATTTGGAATAACGGTTCTTAGAATGGAATTATTACTGTGGAATATCGAAGTATGCTAATGGGATTTTCATGTATTGTTATTGTTAATTGTGCTGTTTTTATGCAGTCACACTGCTGGCACACCACTACTGCTCTGGTAACACTTCTCTCCAGCTAGGCTTGTTCTGAGAACTCAACCACCAAAGGTATCCAATAGCACCCATCCTTCCCACTGTATTGGCAACCTAGGCTATTTCTCCCCTTAGGATTTTATGGTATAATTGTCCATCCTAAGGGACTATTCAAGGAATGGAAATCAGACGTGACACCAGTAAGGTCATGTAGATATGGATTAAAAGCTGTCATTTACTGCTTTTGATAGCAGCACCACTAAACTCCCCAAGAATAAACTAAGACTACCAGTAAATGATTCCCAACCTAATGAGCATTTGGCCTATCATCAGTGATACCCGACTGGTTAACATAAAAGACACTATGATAGTTTTCTTCATTCACCGAGGATGCTCAATACATAATAGAGTCAGTGGCATTTCTTTCCTTTAAGCATCAAATACCCAAGATACATTCATCCAGATTTATTCTTCTGAAGGTTGAAAACCAAGCCAAAAGTAATATTGATTTTATGCCTCCCTGGAAGGCTACAGATTGCTACAGAGTTACTAGAGGACCACAGTGATACTTCTTGGTAGTCAGGAAATACCACTGGCTTTGGGATATTTCGGTATTCATTCAGCAGTATCACACTTGTAACAATTTAGAAGCTCATCTCCTCATACACTTTCCTGCTTCTTTCAAAAGAGATAAATTTCTGATGGATCTCACATTTTTACTTGAATTGATATTAAGCGTCAAGATTTAGAGGCTTTATAACCCATCCAGGAACATTTTGATCTGTTATGTTGGTGATTTGATCTGTTCTTAATATCAGAAGCAAGAAGGAGATGAAAAGTSTTCCACCCTCAAAGTCCAAAGACTGATTAAGAAAAGCAAGACTCTACTTCCAGAAAATAGACTCAAGGATCTGATCAATTTCTCCCACTGGATTCTGTCCCGAGTATTCACAGATCCTTGAAAGACCCTTTCTAGCTATTCATTCTGGAAGCAAACATCATTGTATAGAAAAAGACAGTTTTACTGTTTATGTTGGGAAACAGATGCTGAAATGAAACATAGAGAATTACTCAAGAATATGCTGAAGCTGCATTACTACCAATAAAATCCTTCTAACAGATTTTGCTGAAGATATCAAATTCTCTCCTAAAAAAAATAAATATATATATTTGGGATAATAAATTGTCTAATGTAGCTAATTCTTCTTTTGAGGAAGAATATTCCCTTGTTCCTCTGAATCTTTAGTCTGACGCTGAAAAGACAGATCCTTGATATTCTAGTACTGCCTTTAGTCACTGAACAAGCTCATGGAGAAAGCCAGTCTTGAGCTTRGCTGATTATAGCCAGTATTTTTCACCTGGAATGTCATGAATTCAAGTGAAGACATTGTACTAAAAGATATTTAATGGCAGTGATGGATTAGTCCTACAGTCAATGGGGAGAGGGAAGCCATCTAGTCACCTGCCATGAGATCTTTATGCAATGCTTGATCATGAAACAATGCTCTGTCATCAAGAAGATCTCCCTCAGGTCAAGGTATTGCACTAAAAGGTGTTTCTCAAACCTAATAGGTGGTTTTGTACTTTTACTTTAGAGACAAAATGCTGTGTGGATCAATTATATTTCTAGCATACACAAGTAGACACTTGTTGAATTGATTAGCATGGGCACTCACAAAGGCAATAAGCAGATGTTACAGAGTACTGGAAACTAAAACTATGCAACAAACAGATTATATGCTGGTGGGGAGACAGCCTGTAGAAAAATTTCCAGGTGCAATATCAGCCTCTTAATGTGTACACACAATAGGACTTTTCACTCCTTTGTTTAGGAAATCTTCTGGATTTTTTTTTTGCTAAACTCTCACACAGAGCAGCATCCATGAAGAATGCTATACTGTCTCTCTACCCAAACCTTGAAGACTCTGTCCCATCCTGACAAAGCAATGTATAGTTTATAACTTAGTTATTTATAACTTGTCATCTGGACAGCACCAATACAGTATATTTGGACATGAAACTACAGAATGGCTTTAGGCTATTCTCTATATTGTTCTCCCTTATAGTATTAAGTCAAGGTATTTGACTTAAGATCTTATATATGTAAAGAATGCTTAGTGTTTTGGAGAGGACAGTTGTATTCTTTTTTCTGATACCTATACTCCAAAAAGTTCCAAAGTAAAGTTCATATGTAAGTGAGAAAAAGCTTTTGGAGCATCTGCCAAATACTAGAATTATTTTTTTCCATTAAAAACTATAGATCATCAAAAATCTATCCCCTCTTACAAAAGCAAACCCTGTTTCTGAACCTACCTTCTCCAGCCTAATTATCCAGTAAAATGTGTGTATACATTTTAATTTTTATTTTAAAATATCTCACTGCATACTTTCTACTTCACAGAGAAAAGATAAGTGGAAAAATACATAATAGATGTTACCACATTGTTAAGGGGATCAGAAAGCACTAGAAATGTTATAGCAATTAATATATTTTTGAAAAGCTTCTACAGAATTGTGAGATTTTTGCTTTATAATGTGCTGACTTACTCCCCACTGCAGCAGCTGCCTGCCAGCCCTCCTTGTCCTTACTTTGGTGGTGGTCAACGTGGTGTGTATAGTCTCTTCTTTGTACAGGCTAAGTAAGCAGCAAGACCTTGATCATACCTCACAGGAGCTGTTCTGTAGTTGCCTACCTGCACTGCACAGCTGCTTACATAGTCCATGTCTCAGTCCATTCCCAGGTGAGGGCAGCACCTTGAGTAAGTGTTTCTATGTATTCCTTGACACAGCTCACATACCATTTGGCTTATGGACTTTTAAATGTAAAAGCAACACTTACTTCAGGCCTCTGTCTTAGGAGCAATTTGCATTGAAAAACTACATAGTTTCAGTCAGTTTTTGTCAGGCTACATATTTTCATTAGCCTATATTTGACAACTAAGTAGCAGTGTTGTCCCTGGATGTGTGTTGCATAATGACTACTTAACATATCATTTTATTTCCCTATTTTTCTGAATCTTTGTGAAGTTACTCATTTCCATTACTTGAAAAGAACAGATCTAGTATAGAAAATTTTTGCACATTCTCTTCACTAGGAAATATGAGTCTTCATTATTCTGTCATCTTTACTGCTTGCGTTAACTCTAGCAGTGCCATGGGCACTCTCTTTTGGATTTTCAGGTTCATTTAAAGTAATTGTGTGTTGTTTTCTAGCTATTTGCCCTTGGAAACCTGTGTTAGCCATTCTAATTTTTCTCATACCATTTCTGCCCTAATGTATGTTTTTTTTTTCTTTTATCAACTTGCTTTTTATGGTTAAATTCTAAGAGCCCCCTAAATATCTCAAATAACATTTTGAGTTTAAGCGTCTTGGTGTAATGCTTTAACATTGCCTTTTTGTTCAACACTTTCCATTCATCCTGAGATATTTTTATTGCTTCCTCATGTTGCATGTGTGACCTAAGAAGGAATTTTAGAGATAAGAATTTTTCTAATGCAGTTGAGAATTCCTTTATTATTATTACTGTTTTATTTTAAAGTTTATTTGGTTAGAATACTCCCTCTATAGAAATACTCTTTTTATATTTTAAAACCATGAAACCATAAAAACTTTGGCATCATTTCTCTTTATTAAATAGAATCCCGCATAATTTTTAAAAGTGTGGGAGAATCTCTTCTGATGTGTGCTGCAGAATTAGGCACTCCAGAAAAGTACATATTTTGAGGAAAAAAGGCTTTTTTAAATATTTTGTTTCAGTATGTTTCATATGGGAGTGTGTGTGTGTACATATTTAGTTTCTTGATCATTCTTATTTCAGTTCTGGTATCTGATCAGAGTTAGTTCAGCTGGCTGTATGTCCAGTTGAAGAAGTCTTTCTTTTCCTTTGCATTTTGCCTAAAAATTGGTATGATATATATACATATACATATGTATACATATATACATATATGTATTTTTTACACATATTTTTCCAAGGGGCACAAGGAAAGACCAAGAAGTGTCTCTTACTTTCTGGAAAGCTTGGACAGGTATTGTTCATGTTAGTACAGCTCCTAGATCACCTGACTTTCAAGGATTTCTCATGGAATGCTATAGGATCGGAACATATTTGAAACAACCTGCAGCTCTGATGGTGATAGACTAAAAACTGAACATGCTGCCTATTACATATTTCTGTCTCCTAGTTACTTCTCTGTAGAAAAGGAATTGTGATCTAACTGTCCCCCCTCATTTCAGGGGACTATTGCAGATAAAAGTGGAACAGAATACCTACATCATAGAGTTATAGAGCTTATTATAGAAAGTAATCTACGAGCAAATTTTCTATTTGAAATAAAATCAAGGAACTAGTACGTAACTTTATGCAGTAGATGAAAGCAAAATGAACATTTCTTACTGCCAACTAGGAGGTGTTCTTCAGCTCTTATTATATAAGTTGAACACACACTTCTTTAATGTTTTTGTTGGGGTCTAATCTCATAATAATGCTGTGAGCAAAGTTTTAAAGCAATTTTTGGTGATTCAATTGCATATAATAATCTAGAAGAAAGAACAGCAGTTAAAGCATTTTGGAGACATGTTCAGATGAAAGTGTATGTATGATGGCAGATCATCAAACAATATTATGGAAAAAATGGCACTACAAAGGAATTGGGCTGGAGTAAGACTTGTGGGACAGAAATGTGGTAATTTTGGAGAGGGTTGCCAGAGGTTTTTAAATTTCAGTTAAGTTTCAATTAATTTTAAATATCAGAGTTAAATCAGAAATGATCACAATAATTATTTAAGTTATTAAAATAACAAACTCTGACAAGTCATTTCTACCAGTCATTATAACATTGATTTCATAAATTTAATTTCCAAGAAAGATTTCTGTATTCAGCAAAAAGAACTGCAGGAAATCTCTTTTGTGTGGTTGCTTGAAAGTGTTTAAAAACTTCTCTAGCAGGTACTATAAAATCGCCTAGACCCTAAAAAGCTGAACTAAACTGTCAGCTGACCTGAAAAAATAATTTCTGTCAGAAAAAAAAAAGCAAATATTCTATAAAAATACTTTAGAGAAAAACTCTGTAGAATGTCTCCCAAATGTATCTGAAGATAGGTACATCTGAAGGAGATTTGATATAATCTAGCAGGATTTTTCAGGAGGTATTGGTCAAACACTTTCATCAAAGGAAACTAAGCATGGGATAGGAGAAAAGTGCCTCACATGCCTTAATGGTTAAAGAACTGAGGAGAGATTTCTAACCAGTACATTTTTTACAATGGAGGAAAGTCAATAGAATATTACAATGATTTACACCAGAGTCTGTGCTATTCAATATATTCACAAGTAAAAGGAAAGAGAATCAATAGTAAAGTCAGAAGGTTTGCTGACGCTTTTACATTAATAAAGCTGAGGGCCAAGTGAGAAGAATGCCTGAAGAAATGCATGATGTAGAGTTATTTGGCATTAAATGATGGTCAAAACCGAATGTAAATAAGTGCCTTAAATACCTAAAATAAAAGTGATGCATTATTCAGAGAAGAACAGCTCTAACTTCACATATGGAATGATGGACTCTGAGTTGACTGTGAATGGTCAGGGTGAAATCTTGATGCTCTAATATATAGTTTTAGCAAAATGTAAACTTGATGTTTAGTAGCAATCAAAAAGACAAACCAATTGTAAGGAATTGTAAGGAAAGAGGGAACAAAACATAGGCAACATTATGCCAGTGTATAAATACAGAATGGTGTTATACCCACACTGTACAATTTCAGCACACTTTCCTCTCTTCGGAATGCAAAATAAAAGTGGAAAAGGTACAGAAAGACCTACAGGGTTTATTAGATGTGTGGMATATCTTCCATCCAAGGAAAGACTGGGACCTCTCTAATTTGGAAAATAGATGGTTGAGGAGAGATTGGACACAGATTTGTAAGATCTTAAGTGGTTCAGCAAATGGGAAAAGAGATGATTACTCATTGTCTCGATAAAAGAACCGAAAAGTATGAAGTGGAACTGAGGGGTTCAAAAAAGAAAAAAGAAAAAAAATACAGCATAGATAGAGAACTCTAAGCTGAAGAATGTTGTAAATCCTAAAAGCTTTCCTGGGATTAAAGAAACAACAGGGGACATGGAAGAAAACCTCATAAAGAGCTGTTTTATACAAAGACACAACCTCACTCTCAAATCCTTGAGAGACAAATTGTTAGAATATTCTAGAGAATTATTTCTATATGCTTGGCCTATTTTCAGATTTTTCCYTAGGCATCCATTAAAGGGCATTATCTGAGACAGCTATTGGACCAGATAGACCTTTGTGAGCTAGTACAACTGTTTTTACATGCATCAGCTATGTAGAGTGAGAAACTGCTGTAATTTTTTTAATTCTCTTTGCATTTAACTTTGTTTCCATTCTTTATCATTTTCTCATAGAATAGAGAGGGCTTTTTATTAAACAGTCGATAATATTTGTGAATATTGATGAAAGAACGTTTAGAAATTATATCTCCATGTGGCCTGCATTTCTTCCAAATATGTCTTGGTACCAGATTTTTATGGTACTTGATATACTACTGTAGGAAAACAAATTCATTTAATATGTCATAAAGAGGAAGAGGTCTCCAGTCTTTACTATACACATGAAATTATGACTTCTGAAAAGAAAACTCAGAGTCAGGAATTGAAATATAGAATCAAAAACTTGTTGAGACTATAAGAGACATCCGGACATCATCTAGTCCAAACCTCCTACTAAAAACACTGTCTATTAGAGCACGTTTCTTGGGACCATGTCTAGTCACACACTGAATATCTCCAACAATAAAAACTCCACAACCTCTCTGGGTAACCTGTTCCAGTCCTTGACCACCCTCACCATAAGAAAAAGTTTTTTCTGGTGGTTAAATAGGATTTCCTGTATTTCAATTTATGCTCATTTCCTTTTATCCTTTCTCTGGGTACCAGTGGGAAGAGATGTCTTTGTCTTCTTCACTGCCTTGCATTAGATATTTATACATGTGGATAAGACTCCCTTGAGACTTCTCTAGTCTAAACAGTCACAGCTTCAGCATCTTTATATGTCAGATGCTCATCATCATAGTGGCCCTTTCCTGGATTTGCTCTAGGATGTCTATGTGTCTCTTGTACTGTGGAGCCCAGACCAAAACACAGCATTCCACATGTGAGACGTGAGAGGAAGAATCACCTCCCTCCCCCTGCTGGTGACAGGCCAGGGAGATGTTGGTCGTCTTTCTGGCAAGGGTGCACTCCTGGCTCATATTCCACTTGTTGCCCCCAAAAAGCCACTGGGCCTTTTGTGCCAAGCTGCTTTCCACTCTGTCAGCCCCCAGCATATAAGGGTGGGTGCACAGGTTTCTTCATCACCAGGGGCAGGGCTTAGCATTTCCTTTCAGTGAACTTCAAAAGGTGCCTGTTGGCCCAGTTCTCCATCCTGTTGATGTCCCTATTAATGGCAGCACAGCCATCTGAGGTACCAGTAATTCCTCAGTGTTGTAATCATCTGCAAACTTGCACACTGTGCTATCATCCAAGTCATTAATAAAGAAGTTAAACAGTATTGGTCCTGATATCAACCGCTGTGGTACATCACTGACTAGTACCTGGCCTCCAGCTGGACCTTATCTTGTTGCTTATCATAACCCTTTGGTCCCAGCAGTTCAGACAGTTTTCAGTCCACCTCACAATCCACTTACCTATCCTATCAGTATCCTATCAGTTTGTTTATGAGAATATTAAGGGAGACAGTGTTGAAATCCTTGTTCAAGCCAAGGTAAACAGCACCCACTGCTCTTCCCTCATCCACTGAGCCAAACATCTGATAGTAGACAGCTATCAGGTTGTTCAGGCAGGATTTCCTCATAATAAATCCATGCTAACTACTTCCTACCACGTTCTTTTTTTAATATTTCTGTGATTGGGGGGGAGATTTGCTCTGTAATCTTCCCAGGGATCAAGGTGAAGCTGACTGACTAGTATTTCCTCTCACCCTCCTTCTTGCCTTTCTTGAAGATTAGAATGAAATTTTCTTTCTTCTAGTCCTCAGTTAGCACTCCCAATTGCTGTGACCTTCCAAAGATAATTGAGAGCAGCCTCATAATGACATCAGCCAGCTCCCTCAGTTCTTGCGGGTGCATCCCATCAGCTCCCATGGACTTGAGTATATCCAGTTAGTTCAAATGTTCCCTAACTCGATCCTCCTCAACCAAAGGTAAAACCTCATTGCACTGCACTTTCACTCCAGTCTCAGGGGCCTGGGATTCTTCAAGATAAGCCTCAGTAACAAACAGTAAGGTGAAGAAGGTACTGAGTACCTCAGCTTTCTCCATGTTCATTGTCACCAAGTCCTCTGCTGCGTTCAGCAGCAGGCCCACATATTTTTCTTAGCCTTTCTTTTGCTTTAATAGGTCTGTGGAATAGGTCTTTGTGTTGCCCTTCACCCTCTCACCAGATTCAACTCCAGATGCACTTTGGTTTTCCTAACCCCATCTCTGTACACTTGGACAGTGTCTTGATATCTCTCCCTGGTCACCTGTTCCTGTTTCCACCCCTTCTATACCACAATTTTATGTCTGAGTTGAGTCAGGAGCTCCTTTTTCATCTCTACCCGTCTGTCAAATCACCTTGATTTTTTACTTGTTGACGTGTCCCATTCTTGAGCCTGGAGGAGATGATCCTTCAAAATCAACTAGCTCTCTTAGACCTCTCTTCTCTCCAGGGCCATATTCCGTGAGATTCTTCCAAACAGATCCCTGAAGAGGCCAAATTTTGTTTGAAGTCCAGGCCTGTGAACTTGCTATTTACCTTATTACCTCCTCTCCAGATCCTGAACTCTGTCATTTCATGCTCACTGCAACCAAGTGACCTGAAGGTCCCTGACCTTCTTGGTGTCCATCAGTTCTTCCTTGTTTGTAAACATTAGGTCCAGCAGAGCACCTCCCCTCATCGGCTTCAGGATCATATGCCAGCTGATCAATTCACTCCACAAATCTCCTGAATTGCTTGCATCCTGCTATGTTGTCTGTCTGTCCAGTACATATTGGGGTAAAGTTGCACATGAGGACTAAGACCTGTGAACATGAAGCTTCTGCTCATTTCCATTCATCTACTTCTTCCTGATCAGCCACTCTGTAGCAGATGTAGTCCATGGTCTGCCCATGATCTATAAACTCTCAGCTGACTCATGGAGCTCTGCTTTGGGATGGCTGATATGTTCCCACTGCTCTTTCACATCAAAAGCAACTCCTGCTCCTCACTTCCTGGTCTGTCCTTTCAAAAGAGCCTGTATCCATCCACTGCAGCACCCCAGTCATGGGAGTCTTCTCCCACATCTCTGTAAGATCATAGTCCTGCAGCTACAAACAAAGCTCTAATTCCTCCTCTTTGTTTTAACCCACTACATGTCTGCCTTAGTGTACAGACATTTCAGAAATGTTCCATAGTGCTATCCTCTTGGCATTAGTGTGCAWATACTTTTAGGGGGCCCATTTCCATCCTGTTATGTAGTCTTCAAGGTCTTTCTTGTCTATATCATCCTGCCTTGTCTTTTGGTATTCAACAATAAATCAGTGAGCCTGCATCTGAGGAAATAGTCAGGTACCGATATTTCTGTAAATGTTTCAGTGTTTATATTCAATGTGCATTGCTTCACGGAAACAGAAGTTCTCTGTTTCACAAAAGGTTTTTAAGGGTCAATAGAAATCTTTAATAGAAATTTAATAATTATTAAATAAAAAATCTAGTTTCCACAAACTCGATTCATAAACTTGGAAAATGGTGTTTTGTTTAATTCTGGTAATCTATGATGAAAAGATGAATCCAGAAAGAAATCAGTACATGAAAGAACTAATGGGATAATTGGGAAAATGAAATAGCCTTATCATTGAAGAAATCTAAAAGAATATGACTTACTTAATTTAGGAAAAGAATACTGGGAGGTGATATGATTACTATCTCTAAATTTATTGGAAAAATAAAGGTCAGGAAGGGATATAAAYTATTAAAACTGCATGTCAGTGCTGATATAAGAAAAAATATTTATAAACTGGTCATGAATAAACTGAAACTGGAAATTAGAATAGTCTTCTAAGCCACTAGCTTAGTTGAGGATCTAGAATAGTCTTCCAGTAGGAAAGTAATTAAAGGAGGGGAACCATTAATATTTGAAATTCAGAGTTTAGTAAATATATGAGTGAGACTATATGATACTCGACCTATGTTTCCTTGTTTATGAAATGACCTCTAAATTTTTACCAAGAACCTGTGAAAATTGCTTGCATTCCTGTTATTTTCCACTTAAAGACTGGCTAGCTTTATCTGGATTTTGTGATTTTATTTTCAGCCACAAATGGCTAACAGAAGAAAGAGAACACCACAGCTTTCCCTGCATCTGCTTTAAAACAGTTCATTTGCCTCAGGCTTTCAGATTTAGCTGTAATGAAGATGAAAGATTGATGGCTGACTGCTGACCTACTTTAAGTAAATGAAAGAGCAGGTGGCATGCTGCTGACTAGGAAAGTAAAAGGCTGTGCTAAATACAGTTTTCAGTATCTCAGTATAGAATAATTCACATCTGGGAACCTCAAAAGGTCTTTGGATATGCATTTTCACAGCATGTTGTAGAAACTAACAGGAAAACCAAGGCAATTTTTTTTAAAATATGCTATTGTGTCAATGATTGCAACAAACTGCTCCCTAAGATTTGTTTAACCTTTGGTGTAAGAGGGGCATATTCATCTAAACTTTAGTAAAGAACTGCTGCCGCAGAGGCACTCTAATTTGAGTCAGGAACCTCATACATGAATCATGAGACTGGTCTGAAGGAAAACATATTTCAATTTCTTATAAGCATTCTTGTATGTGAAGCAAACTATTGCTTTGGTGAATGAATTCCAAGCTGACTACCAAATATTACTGTAGCTTCTCAAAACTGTCAAATTTACAGAAAATGGCTAATTTTTAAGCTATTTTTTTCATTACAAAGCAATTACATTCCATGTTGCACAGCAAGTAGAGAAGAAAAGTGTATTTCCTACCTTGAGATCTAACCAGGAAATGCTACAAACCAAGCGACTGAGTGGTAAGTGAATGTCCTCCCCTCACATCTTGCATTTCTGCACTTAAAAATAAAAAACCCACTGTAACTACACCCTCATACTAATACCTTGAAGTAAAATAAAATTTTACAGATAAAGTAGATTCCTTTGTATTCAGCCTCAGGTGGGAATAGGACCTTGATAAGTCATTAAGATAGTCAATGCTGATTCATTTGAAGAAGAGTCAAAGGTCAACCTTTTTTAAATGAAGTCTGGTTCTGGCTTTTCCTTCAATAACTAGTTRTAGAGAGTCAAGAATGTAGTAAAAAGAAATTTTGTAATTTTACAGATTAGATTCTTATTCTTTTACATCTAGAGCTTTTAGTTTTGGTCTTTGGGTACAATTCAGACATGGGAGATATTACGCTATTAGACTGTCCTATCTGTAAATATTCCATAGATCTTTCCTTTTTTAAGGCTGGGAATAAAAACTAATCTTAGCGTCTGGCATTCAGTCTGTGTTCTAAAGCAGATGAGTAAATCATTTGTGCTTTACGTACTATCTGTGTTTATTTTCCAATTTTGAAAGGGGTAGAAGCTAGAAGTTACTATTTTGGTGTTATTAAGAGCCTGCCAGTGATTTAGAAGGAAAATGGGAAATATATATATGCAGGTATCAGGGGAAGTGTCAAGAATAAGTGATATTTTTCTTTTGACATTGTAAAACATTCTTGTTAGAAGAGAACTTGCAAATGTTTTTATATTCTGGTCTGTACAGAAGAGTTGCAGGAAATTTTGCCTTTGTATTCAAACAGTGGAAGATACCCATGCATATCCTATATATAACCATGTGTATCCTATAAAGCCCCAAACTTAGTTTCATCAACTCATTTTTCCCTCAAAATAAATTTGTTAACTAAGTTACCACACTAATAGTTACACATGTGAAAGCTCTCAGGTGCTGTCAAGCCTTCCTTTTCTCTGGCTTGAATACAACCCACCTCAGCAAATATCCATCAGCTGTTTGTACAGAATAAATTCAATTGGTTGCAGTTCTACATCTTTCTTCTCCTTCCTCCTCTCTCTACTCCTCTTTTTCTTCTTCTTCTTCTCCCTCGCCCCCAACAGCTTGTGAACACTCCCTCTCCCTCCCTGTTTGCACTGTGGTCAGTTCACTTCAAACGCAGTCTTGTTCAAGTTCCACAGAAAAGCTCCAGAAAGGACTAAAAAGTATATAATAGAGTTAAACCATAAAACAGATTAAGAACTTCATATTAATATTTTTAAAACAGATTAATGTTAGGATGATTATTTAAACTTTTCTGAATGGTAAGGCTGTCTGTATACACTATTGATATGGGAAAACCACGAAGCTCTTTGCTGTTGATCTTGTCTACATGAAAACATGAGAAAAAGGACCTATGTTGAGGGTGGTCTAAGAAAAAAATATAAGAGGAGCAGATTATTCTTCTTTTATGTCATAGTCCCATAAACTAGCACAGAAGATATGGCAAAAATGTGTGTCTACCAGTCAAAATGATGATGCTTAGACACACATGAAACACAACTAAAAAAAAAATCAAGATAATTCTTTTATTGTCTTATATATTGACTGCAAGGTAGTGAATGAATAGATTTTTTTTTAAGGTTAATGAAGTCTATCCATTAAAAAATTGAGGTTTTGGAGTGTATTATGAAATTTCAGGCTATTTTAGCAACAGTAAGTAATTGTTAATTCAAAAGAAAATTGTTGCCTTAAAAGATCTATTGAGAAAATGCATGGTGAAGTGATGTCAATATTCTCCTTGTCTGTAATAGAGATACCTTGCACCTATGTGAACTTCACACTATTTTGGTTTTCTATAGACTTAAAGTCCATGAAAATTTATGGGGTACAGAAAAATTTAAGATGTCTTAGTATTCTTAGCTATGATTTATATATGAAGATAGGCCAGTAAAAGTGTGTTCTGAAGTGGACATCTTTTGTGACATCTTTGTATTTGTTTTAATCTGGTTTATAGCCACTTAGTATACATTAGAACTCTTGCAGTTGTACAGCTATTAATAACAAAAGTTTTTCCTAATTCTGTAACATTTTTTACCAGTTTGACTGAAATGTTTTAAACTAATTTTTAATTAAGTCTTTGGTGCTTTTCTGTGTAGCTAAGAGGATTTCCAAACTACCAAAGTAGCAAGTTACCTGTCATGAAGGTGCAGTAGCTCTAAGAAGAAGCTGAAGGACTGGGACCTTATTCTGTTACCCAGCTCTTTATGTGGAAATATTAAGCATCTGAATACTTGGATTTCAGACTGTTTCTGGATAGGTACAAAGGAACAGAAAGCTTGACTTATGCAAGTCAAGTGAAAATCTAGGTATTTTTAGGAGTCAATTTTTCTTTGTATTGTCAACCGAAATGTTCATCACAAACAATTTGTGGGATTTATGATAAGATGGGTTTGTAAAAATTATTCATTAGAGATTTAGTTCTCTTTTTTTGGCCATATTTTGAGTAATTACCATCCTTTTTCTTTTTTCCACATTTGCTTAAGTCTTTCTATGAACAGAACTGTAGATTTTCTCTTTGATATATTTCTTTTGATTATGAGATCATCAATTATTTAGAATATTCCAAACCTTTCAGCCTAGTACTTTGAACATAAGAGTGTAAGTAGACATTTTGAAGATCAATGTTTAAAAATAGGTCATGTTTTTCAAGAGACAACCAGTTTTGTTGGTACTTGAAAATCTGGAAAATCTCCTGATTAGTATTGAGTATTTGGTAACCTAATGTAGAATTGTTTTGATAATGTTAGCTAAATTATTTTCTCTATTCTATTTCTAAATATAATTATTCTATTTTTAAATAGAAAAGTCACCTAGCATATATATAACATTTAGTACTTCTTGTGTTATTAATAGAACCTATTAAAATCCAAGAACAATGGTATTTAAATGATTTTGTTGAAGAAAAAGAAGGTATGTGCCTAGCTTCCCTTTAACATACTGTGTGAATTTATAAAATAATCGATGTAGTTTTATAATAATTATTTGGTTCATGTTATATATTATTATTATTAATAGTATTTTGCACATTTGAAGCACTTTTTATCAGCAGATCTCAGTTCTCTTTGCAAACAACTAATTAGACTTCAAAACATGGTAAGTGGTATTATACCCATTTTTCCTCAGGGCAGTACTGGAGGGCAAGCTATGCTGCCTCTCAGCAGGCAGTCCTGGATGCTTGAGAGGATGAGTAGAAACTCTCCTGAATGTGTATTGAGAATTAATATGCCATAAGGGAAATTTTCTTCCTTATTCCAGTTAATTAGTTTATGGCCTGATGAATGAAAAGGATAGAAATTTCAAATAGTTCCCAACAACTGCATGATTAAAAAGCTTTATATTATTTTGCTGTGTGGCAGTGACAGTTACGACAACAGCAAAACATTTCACTGTTGCCTGACATGCCAGAGAGTTCAAACAAAACTACTCTGAGATTTTTTCTGATTAAAGTGTATTTTCCAGGACAAAGTACTTAAATGGTGACAATGCTTTTTCTTCCAGCTTTATTCCTTTACTTTAGTTTTTGTTTTTCCAAATTAGTGCTGGCCAAGTCCCTTCAATAATTACTAGCCTGAAGCTGTAACTCTTGATATTCTGCTAGTTTTGGTTGCTCTCCAGAACTGTGCTGTTTCAATGACTACCTGTTACATACAAGTGTATTAGCAAGTTGCACTGCACATRAATTATGATTCATAGCTGGTTATGTCATCAAACCACACATTCAGTTTAACATTCTCCCGTTTAAATAAAAAGGTGAATTTCCTAAGAKTCTGCCTCAGGGCTGCCTAGGATTTCCTTTCTGCTGCTAATTTGATGTTGGTTACTGTGGCACAAAAAGCAGAGAAGCAGAAAAAATCAAGTAACAAAGCCTAGAAGTAGTTTCTCAAGGGAATGAGGAACTGAACGAGGTAAATTGTTAATAAATAAAAACTATTGCTCACTTCACTGAAGAATATCAGTTTAATATCTTATTTTATCTTGTATTTATTACTTTTATTACAAGTATCAGTTTTACAAAATAACAGAAAGTAATCTACGAGGCTGGTAATAAGACCTATGAAACTATCCACCATTTAGATCTTGTTTTAAGAGCTGAGATATCTGTCCTACATACAGGTAAATTTCACTCTCATTTTTTTAAATTATACTTTTAAAAAATAAGTATTCAAAGTTTTCAAACCTTTTCCTCAAGACTTAGCAGAAGAACATTGTGAAATTAACACAGACAGAGCACAACTATGAAGTCTAGTGTACATAATATTTAGCATAAAACAGAAAAAAACAGGATAAGACTTGTTTCTGATAGCAGTTCCTTTCCTTAACACCCAGAGTACAGAATGACAACTTATGGTCTGCTTCTCATAAAGTAGCTCCTCAGAACTTATTTTGCAGACACAGTTTCTTTTTTTCTTCCTAATTTTACTGCTGATTCAGGTCCTGTCTCTGTTAGCTATTCTACACAGCCACAAACATGGTCTCAGTGGTTCAGTTAAGACTTTTCTGAACAAACGGGCTCCTGCAGTATTTTCTTTTTATGGTGAGAAATTGAAGATAACCCAGGGAAAGTTTATTTTTTTAAAATCATTTGTTTCACTCTTCTTATGCTCATTCACCTACAGGAAATTTGAATGAAAAGAATATTGTTAAAACACCAGTAAGAGTGGATTATCCCAAGAGAATGTCTGAGATGTCTTTGGGATACAGAATAGCTGTGGCCTATTTTTATGTGACCTATTTTCTTGGGTTTGGCTAATGCAGCTGAACACCTGTAGACCCCCTGATTGCTCTCCTACTTGTTAGTTCTGAAGAATAAAGCTACTCAGCATGTACGGATTGCCATTTATCAGGCTATCCCTAGGCTGCAATGTTTGTCCTGGAGGAATTTTGATGGAATAAAGGCTATGGGAACAAGTGATTTTACTTGCTGTAAGAACAAGTGGTGAAAAAAAGAAAAAATTAGAGAGAAGTATTGTTTAGGCTGTCTACAAATCCCTTTTTCTTTTCTTGCTTGTCCTGATAACAGAGCGTGTTATCAGAACTTCCTCCAGTAATATTGAAAATATAAAAATACACTTCTCTATATCTTTACTTTTTAAACTTATAAAACATATTTATGTACTCATGTAGCAGGAAAAATATGTATTTTTGCTTTTCCTTTATTGTTATGGCAATATCTGTAGATCCTCTGCCTGAAGCACTAAGATGGTTAATATATAAAGCTTTGCTAAATTAAAGTAGGTACTGCACATTACCTAGCAGAAGGACATACTGGGTATTTGGAAAGCATGACTATCACTTCAAAATTCATCTAATTGCACATGTATTTATTAAATTGTTTCCTTAAATGTGTAGCAAGTACAGTGGCACTCAGTGTAGGAACGCTGGTCAGCACAGCAAAGGCTGTGCTCTGTAGCTCCTCTGAGGTCAAAATAGATTGCTATTCTGAGAAAATGTGATTTGAACTGATTATTAGAAAGGTTTTATTTTCTTGCTTATGTTGTTAATACGCTACAGATCTTAATTTTCTAACTGAGTGTTCGTATTATAGGAAGCTTAGTCTGCCTATCCTCTTCCCACACTCTTGATTCACCGGTCTAGCAGATAACTATGCACTCCTGCAGCTTCTAGATCTGCTGTCTCCCATGAAAACTGAACATAAACAAACCTAGAATAATCTCTAAGCCATTTTATTGCCTATTTGCGGAAGATTCTCTCCCACCCCCTCCCCAGACTTGTCAGCCCAGCATTCTTATTTACCTTGAAACATGAAGAATTCTATTCCCCTTATTATTTGTCTTTCTGTCTTCCGTTCAGGACATCTCTGCATTTGATTAAGTAGGATACTTTCTTTTCTGATACCTTATCTCTAGATCTAGAGAGACATGCACTGATTTTGCCCACCTGAATGGTCAATTGTATGAAATGACAGCGGAAATGTTGGGGTAACTTCTACAGTCAGTTTTTTGTCAGCAGTCAGCATCCTACCACTTTTTATTGCTGCAATTTTAGAGGTGAACATATTGCTGCAATGCAAGCTAGGAAGTCACTCCTCACCCCAGTTTTCTCTCCAAAACACATCAGTGTGCATCTGGATCTGGATCTAGATGGATTTTATCGACCTCTGAAACTCTGTCTAGACATTTTTCTTCAGGGGCCTGCCTTTCATGAATATATCTAAATATAGTTAATGTTACACCTTTTTAATATAACTCCATCAGAAATATTCATATAGACAAGCAGTGCCCATTTGGATTGGATTACAAAAAGGGCACTGTTGCCACAGACATACTGTGAAAAGTCAAGCTGCTCATACTGGCACTGTGTTGATGTACTTCTTTTCCTAAACTACTCTGCTCAGTCCATTAGCTCATTCAGACTTGACCAGTATTAGCTTTCTGTAAGCCACTTTGCCTGAAATCTCTTCCCACCATTGACAGTCATCTAACCCAATCTGCACTTGCACTTAAGCTTTTATACAAGCTTAATTTTAACAACTTCACTTGAAACTCTTCATTGGTAAGGCTCTCCTGAGAAGCAGGAAAGACTAGTTTGTGCTCCGTAAATGTCCCAGCATACACCAAGATTATAAACTGAAGAGTCAACTGCCTTTAACAGTTTCAGATTCATTCTATACATATTTATTCTTAGAGTCCAAGCAGCTAACACTTAAAGAAAAATAATTATAAGCCTGTTTATCCTTTCCAGAGATACAGAATTTCTGCTGCTTGCTATTATCAACTCATTCCAACAATAGCAATATTTCTGAACCAATGACATATTTGAGGTATGATATTTTGTGGCACTTATCTTTTCCCCTTTACTCAAGTCCCCTTTCTGAGCTCTGTGTATATCCCATGTATCTATCTATCTTAAGCACTGACAGTATCAAATTCTTATATTCACTCTCTTCAGTCTAATTTCTATTGAATTTTGTACAACTCTATCTAATAACAAGTAGTTGAGTTGAAAATCATAAATAAATTGGTCAAATATAATGAATATTGTGAAAAGCTGAACTAGGTGGATTACTTGTAACCATGCATACAAGAAAACCTACATTTATATTTTCCCATAGAGAGCTTGCTTTTCTCTCCAGTCCCCCAAACTTAGGATAAGAATTATTTTATCCCACACAGCATACTTGCAACACAGGACCCGGTGGATGTTTTTCTTTCTTTTCTTATTTTCATGTTCTTAACAGTACTCTTGGCACTCTAATTCATTTTGAAAGAACTGTGTCTGCTTCTGCAGTTTGGGGGAGCTTGTCAGACCTGACAGACTGCTGAGCCTGTTCATTTCAGCTATCCAGGTCAGGTCATAGATATAAAAGCCCATCTGGGAAAATTTGACATTGTGGCTTCATGTTGACAAAGAGGAATCCTGAACTAGATCTGGGTAAGAAGTCAGAAAGAAATGGGTAAGGGAAATTAATTTAAAAAAAGAAATGCCACTGAATTGATGGTAGCAAACATAGTTAATGACCAGCGGCAGTCAGAGAGCCAAGTCAGAGTTTGTTAACRCTAGCAGTAGCCTGAGAAGAAAAACTTCTCATTAATGACAGTCACAGTTTCTGGCCTAGGAGACTAATATCTTAGAGAAAGGACCTACCACCTGTTGTTGTTGTTGTTGTCACTGGATTTGTTAATGATGCTCTCCTTCAGTCTTCATTCTGTGCCTTCTGCTTGCATGACTTTGTCTTTCTTCTATGAACCCATTACCTGTAAAGTGCCCACCTGATTTAAGCAGTGAGATTTTGAGTAGTGCTTGGATTTAGGTTTGAGATCATGACTTTCAATTCAGAACAARCTGCACCACACCCAAGAAAGTTTGTTATACTATTCAAGCTATTATAGGAATCCAAATCATATCTATAATCTCTCACAAAGATAAAGGTCCCACCCTTACATATACTTTAAAACTTTACTAATCTTTTATAATGGAGGTAGGTGTTTTGTACATGAGGTATATGTAAATGTAACACATATGTGCACACTGAAATGGAATCTGCCAAACAGCACCTCTATTACTTTGCATGTACTTAAGGTTTTATTCCTCCCTAGCTTTTCATCTTCTTATAGCCTACTAAGATGGTTAATTTACTAGAGGGACTCTATGATTCTGTAGCACAACATATCCTCTTCCGGAAGCCCCAAGCTGACAAGAAATGGGATTTAAGACACACCTCTCTTGTGCCACGCCCTCTCTTTCCTTAGGGCAGTTTTGGTGGCTTGCTGCTTAGTGTTCTACTGTTTTCAATCTCACTTAAGAACACTGTAGAGAATTTAGGTAGCTAACATTTCGGAAGCTAAGCACTTCACAGTTAAGCATTGAGATGCTAGGTCTCACACTGTGTCTACATCCTTTTGCATAACTCACCTTTACATTTTTAATTTGAAATGTGCAGAAAACACTGAAAGATTCTAATTCGGTCATCTCTTTAACCTATTGTGTGTTGCAGGAACATTCCTTATAGTAAGTATCTTAGTTCTCTGTCCCTTTCAGTAAAAAGATCCTTCAAAGTCTTCCAAGACCATTCCATAGCTGGAGAGACCTCACTTTTTATGAAAAGTTTGCTTATTGATCTACATTTTTACTTACTTAGTTTAACTGTAAACAGTCTTTATACCTTTAGGTATACTGTTTATATCAATGTAAAGAAATACTTACTTAAACTTTATCACTTTTAAATTCTTATAGGTGAGCAACTAGGACACATTTATTCACACATATAACAATGTTAAACATTTATTTCTAAATTAAATACTTATATCAATCTTATGATCATTTCCTTTTTTGATATCCTGATCCTCATAATTCATGAGCTGTGTTCTGGTTCTGAAGAGGGTGAACCATATGCTCTTATGATTTCATCACAGCTCTTTTAGAAAGCTGTGCTGTCCTTATTCCATGAAGTATTACCACTGAGTAAAGGGATAAAGCTTTTACCGTATTTCACTGAATTTCAGCTGATTCACTCTCTCTACAGGTTTTTTCTTGACATTATGAGTTTCCTACCTTCAGTGTTTATATTGGCATCAATATTACAGATGTCCTGAAGACAGTTTTACAGTTTTATCCCCTATAAGATTTATTTCATGTCCCTAATCATCCTGTGCAAGTAACTTAAGTCTACTTTCTCTTCTTTCTGTGGATTTAGTAACACTTCACAATCTTCTACCCTCTCCAAATTTGGTAAGTATATTAATTCTCCAACAATATCCTTAAGAAATGCATTAGGAATATGAGCCATTTTAATTTTCTGTCACAGGCAATACCACATGCTTCAGAGAGCAGTGTAAATCCTTCACAAAAAAAGATCATGCTGTTATGTAATGTAGAAAGTTTATTTCTTTGCCACATCAGTCTATGGCTGACTACAACTATATCACGTCCTGTAACCATTCTAGCTGCATTTACAAAAGGAATGCTTGGAAGCATTTAGTTCTAAGGTGTTGCTGAAGGCCAAGTGACAGTTGTATTTGCATTTTCTTCAGATCCTTTAAAGTATGAAGATTTTTTTCTTTTAAGTATTCTCCTTTGGTAGATTTACAGGGTTTTTTTCTCCTGCCTATTTGTGAAATTGCATACATCATTATCTGATTTGCATCTGTAGGTGCACATTTCTGCAAACATTTCAATGTCATTTTGAAAATGTAATATCTGGGTTCTGAATCAGAGTGTAGATGTGTTCTGGGAAACTTACTGAATTTTTTTATTGTATACCAAGACCATATTGGCAGCACAGTAACAAAAATTAAAGCACACCTCTGAATCTTTTTGGCTGTATTTCTCCACAAGAAAGTAAATAAAACTCACCTAAAAGTGGATTAAGTATCAACAATTAATTTTTTCTAGGAATGACAAACTGTAAAGGTCAACATTTTCTGCTCTAAGGAAGTACTATCTGAGGGAAAGGCATAACCTGGAAAATAATTTTTGCTAATAATCTCCAAAGGACAGTTTTTTGCATCTGATCTATAAATCGAACAAAGACTGCTAACACTAATGAAAAAAAAAATCTCAGCCAAATTCAGCAACTAAAATTCTAAAATTAGGATGACAGCTATGTATTTTACTAAAACCAGAATACTCTGTTATCACATAAAAAAGAAAAACTTAGGGTGTTTTGAATATTAATTCTTTCCCATCAGAATAAATGCAGTCATTTTTTGTTACACTATGAAATGTGATGTTTTGCAAAGACTAATACATTTTTTTTTTAGTTTCCACAGGCTAAGATTTTAAATTCTCTTCAAAATAGTGAACAATGGGAGACAATTACAGATTTTTAAATCCTGACATTATTTATAAACATTCAGTTCACATTGGAATTATACTTCATATCCATAATTTTAGTATATTAGTATTCTAAGCAAAAATATATAGCTATGATTCTAGTTATATTAAAGCTGAAAATTTATTCCCAGCTCTACACTGTATTTGTATATGTAAAAGGGCGGAAGTATTTACAGAGTCAAGTAGCGGGTTGTGAACTGAGCTCAAACATTGAAATATATGTGCTAGGAAGATGTTATTTTATTTTACAGCTAAAGATGTTTCCTTACCAGAAACAGATCCAATGAGACTTGAAAGGACATGAGGCTAAAATCAGATAATATTTATGTACTGAAGGTAAGATATCTTTGTGAGCAAAAATCTATGACAATAACAACAATTTCTTTGAATGCAAATTGGCAAAACAGAGGTAGCCTAGTGGTGCAATGAAGGGAGAATGTTTCAATGTTTCATATAAATACTGCTGTGCTCACTTAAAATCCAGCTAATCTACTGCCTTTTGTACAGCCCTTCTCACCAACTAGAACTACTGTAGATGCAGAGAGTTTTAGGCCAGTTTATACACATGTAGACAACAGTGACCTGTAACCAATCACCTTGAGCTGCATGATCAGAATTTCTGGTTAAGATAATAATATACAAAATCAGATTGTTGCACAGTTAGTCAGATCCTTTAGCTTAGCAAAACAAACCTTCTTTGGTTTCATATAGATTATGATAGAGATGGCTGAATATATTAGCTAGCTGTGTTTTACAAACAACAGTAAAATATCTTCCACTTTCGAGACTCCGTTACAAAGGTACTGGCCACCATCACTGCAACACATAACTAGCAATCTAACCTATATAGTTTCTTCACCTATTGCAACCTATTGTTTCAGTAAGTCTTTCAGTAAATAATAAAATGTTAATTAACAACCAGACAATGTTCTTCACAGAAGTTTTTTATAAACATTATCTAATGTGTTCTGGCAAAACAGACAAAGGGAGATAATTTACATACCTACAGGATATATTTACAGACAGAGAGGTTCAGTGATTTGTCCCAGACCTTAGAAACTAAGACCCTAATTGCTTAGCACAGGATGGGATATTTTGCTGCAGTGTCTGGTCGCTTCTCGGTTAGATGCTACAACTTTCAACATTGTTGTATCCAGATTATTTTTGGGGCTCCTGACTGCTCCCCATGGAAAGAGACACTAATTGGCTAAGGAAGGTGTCTTTCACTAACACTTTGTTATTTACCTGATATACTAAATACCCAGAACCATCTGGATATAGTGTTTTGCCCCAGGTTGTCAACCTCTGCAGATGAGGGTCTAAAATAAATTTGATAACATGACCTTAGTTACAGTAGAACTTAAAGGCATTTCTATTACACCACAAAGTGAGGACATTTTTTTTTCCCCTGCAGCATTGTAAACTTGGACTGAGTCATTTCTTTGATGTGTCAATGCACCTAAAGAAGGATGTTAAATATTTCAAGTAATTGGTATGAGCATGAAATCTCTCATTAGTGTCTGCTATACTGCTGCAAAATACTGATAAGAAAATTTGTGTGCTGGTATAAGAAAATATTCAAAAATTCTTAAGGGAAGCTTTTTCTGTCCAGAATTGCCCCCTTCTTCTTGCCTTCCAAGTATATATAGCCTATGTTTAGTGCAAAAATTCTGGTTAAGTGGAAAATTAAAGCACAATGTATGTTAATCTCCCAGCAACTGCAGCTTTTCTCATAGTAACATGACATCCAGGATCTAGGCTGCAAACCAAAATTATTTTCCTACCTTCTTGAAGGATAGAATTTGAATGGTACTTATTCAAAATACATTCATTTGTCACATGTTTCATTTTGAGATGAGTGTTCAATAACACCACTGAAGTCCATTCTGAAACTGAATTGACTGTCTAAAACAAAATGACAATGATAATTAACATTACATTTCATGGTTCTACATATGATCTACACATAACCTACAAATAGATTATATAATAAGAGAATAGAAGCTTTAGATCATAAAACTAGTTAGACTTCTTTCGTCTGTAGTTATCATAAGTTTAGAATTTATCTATAATATTTCTATAAAGAAATCATCAGGCCTGCTTCTAGGAAAGAGGAAATTTTACTTTTCCACACACACTTCTAGGAGTTTCTGAGGAAGTTCCAATGTATAAATTCACTTTTACTGAGATGGAGCAAGTGTCATTGGGAATGATGGAAGAATTACAAAGGAGAGAGAAATTACTGAATTCGTAGAAGAATGGTCTGGATTCATAGTGGTTACTTATGGCACAGAAGAGAGAAAGGGGATCAAGTTTATATTGCTAGTGCAGCCATACTGAATAATCTAGTTCAACTGAGACAGTGGAGATGAAGGCTGGAAGCAGAACTTTAGTCCCTTAGAGATTTGTATGGTTTCCATATACGCAACAGAGTTGCCCTGCTGAAAGTCTGATCTCTTTTTTAATGGTGTTCTGAAATGGAGAGGAATATGAGACACTTTATACTGCAAAATCCTAAAATACTGATAGCAGGTGTCCATATCAGCTACGATTCTGTGACCTGCCTTATGTATTAACCACAAATTCTTTTACCATTTCTTTTTAAAAAATGCAGATATCTCTGCAAGTTACCTTCTTTCATATAGATTTAGTACTGATCAAAGAGTATTCTTGACAGTTTTGGTGAATKAAGCCTTATGTCTACAGATGGGATTAGGGTAAATTTCTCTCCTGCAGTCGTCTGCAAGCAAACTCAAGCATGAGAGAGAAGGAACTTCTGTAGGTAACAGGCATTTTAATCATCATGGTCTGTGCAGCTTTGGGTTTCCACTAAGCTTGCAAACTATGCTGATGGATAAAGCCAAACCTGACAGCCAACAAGCTCACCTTCAAAGACTTTTACACAAGAACTCTTCAAGACTGCTGAATAGGGCTGCAGTAAAGTAGGTAATATGCATAGGAAAAATTCTGTTGCCAGTAAGGCCAAAATAGTAGATGCTAACTTAATATTATGTGTAAATAAAATATATTTTAAAAAACAATGTGAGATGTACAAGCAAAATCTAAACTGATGCTAGTGGTAAGGTTCCCCTTAGGTCAATCTTGTTACATTTTTTTATCTAATGCCCTGGTCACATATAGTTTTTCTGCTTGTGGATCTTTCTGATTTTCAGAACAGATGTTTTCCTTTTGAGCTGTAAGAAGAATAATAGTAAGCTTCTAGTAAGAAGTACAATCATGTAAAATAAAGAGATTGTAAATTAGATATTTGGAGGCCTAGCTTGTCTTCCTCATTCTAGGAACAGATAATTAATAAAAATACATGTGTTAGCCATGAATGCTAACTATCTATTCATCTCAGATTGTCTAAGTGGATAATAAAATTAAGTTTATCTCAGAACATTTATTCTTTTCTTGAGTTTAGTTTGAAATTTTTGCTTCCTTTTCAGGCCTGATGAAGAGCTCATAAACCCACAAGTTTATCTGCTTTTTTCCAGTTATATCAGTCAGTCTAGCAAAACATATCACAAAACATACCACCTTCTCCCACAACTCCTGCTTTTCTTATGTCATTATAACACTAGAGCTAGAACAACAGTATTATTGCGTATCATTTAGGAAATTTGTTCTGCAGTGCAGTGTTGTAGTGGAAAATATTTGTAGCTGTTTTGTTAAAAACTTCAAGTTTATGTTCATGCTATGTATTACACTGCCTAAAATATCCTTATATAATCTCAGGAATAAAATGAATGATATATACTCACTCTTGTACAATAGCACTAAGAGTCCTCAACAGAGAGGAAGGAGTTTGAATGTTCTGAAATACTAGCATAAGTGGGAGAGCTGAGACAGCACAACTCAGTGAATATTCCTCTGAGCTACAAATAGCTTTTGGAAAAGGTATCAGATGCAGTTGTCAAATGCCCAAATATGTACATTTCATAAGCCTACTCTTTTATGTTACTGAGTATTTTTGTGCTTTGTAGTGCCTGATCTAATCCTGGTGCCAGATATTGCAATCTAGGTTGCTTATTTTCGAATACAACATTACGACAAATTCAGAAGTACCTATTCAGAAGAGAGATGCAAGTTAGCTATCCTTTTGATTTAGCAGAAAACAACAGCATTATTTACTCAGTGAAAATCAAAATTAATAATACCCACATTAAGAAGCAGATAGACCATCTTAAATATGCCAGTAATTATCCGTTAGGTCATCCTGATCGTGTGGTAAATTCATTTCTCCTTGGAATCCTCAATKCAAAACTAGATAGCTTTCTCCAAAATGTACACTAGGGAACATTGGATCATTTTCATTTACATAATAAAGGAGAAAATTCTTTCTGTGAAGGTACTACTAGATAAAAGATGTCTCATTGACACAACAGGACATATTTAATAGTCTTTTGTCTTGAAAATACATGGCTTCTGCGCTTTGAGCATCAATATAGCATTCATCAATCCAGTAACAGAGTTTACATCTATAAGAAATGCTGATAATCTAGATAAGGTGCCTCATATGTTGATTATTTTGATGAGACAGTCAAGAACATAAGTAATTAAAGGTGATGATGACTTTCTACATTAGTATGGCTTATAGAAAGACAGCAATTTGACAGTTCTCTTAGTAAACCTGATGTTTTAAGATGCTTAGCTCACTCAAGCTAGTATGTTTTTACTGTTTTTTATCAGAGAACAAACACTACTTATTTTCCCATAATAGACCTAGAACAATATCATGTTAGTTATTAAAATCATGTAGAATTTGATAATATCGAGTGACTTTACAGACTACTTCACTGTTAATAACAGTTCACATTGGCAAATTCATTCCAATATGTCACCTCAATTTTACAATAAATTGGGAGGGAAATCCATTGAAATTCTACCTTTACATTATCACAGCTATAATTCACTCTTGCTATGAGTTTGCACTTTGTACATTTATATTTTCCCCAAAGGATTCTTCATCTCAAATGACGAGTGTTAAAGAATTTTAACACTTGAAGTTGTATTCCAGTTGTTTATCTGGCATGTCTTAATTTTTGTTTCCTTTAGTATGAATTTAACTGAAGGGATGGGCTTTTGTTTTTTGTTTGGTGAAGCTGTGATAAAATAGGATTTAACCCTGCAGATACCATTAAAACCACACATTTCCACATTTGTAAGCCAAAAAAATTTACTGTGGTGAGTCTTAAATGTCAGAGAATTATTAATTGGCTAAGGGGAAAAAAAAGTGAGGAACTTGAAATTGGAGTGCTCTGTAGCATTCAAACACCAGTAGATACTGTGATCCTATTTCGTATTACGTGGAATTCATCTCCTTCTGCTAGTCACCTCAGAAAATATATACATATCTATATATATATATATACACACACACACATATATATATATCGTTTTGTCATTTTGTAATCCCTTTTTATTCATCTTCCCAATTCTGTTAATTATTTTCTATTCTTCATTTTCTGATACAATCTGTAAATTTTTCACTTCATGAACTTTGCTCAATTTCAGTTCTCTAGAAGGATATATCTTGTTTCTAACTTTGGTTCAAGTACAAGAAAGTACTTAAATGTGTTGTGCACCTTTAGCATATGGGTGATCACTCAGTAAGTGACTAATACTTAAAGAAAAAGCTTATAGTTCAGTGGGGGTTTTTTCCAGATTTGGATCTAAAATCATGCTGGAATGCCTTGAATATGACAATACTGATGTTATTTCGCTGTGTGGAAATGTGAGACATGTCGGATCTCTAAGTAGAAATGTGTCAGTCTCACAGAACTATAGTTGTTAATTATTACATGAAAATTTTATTTCATTCTGATGAACTATTGAACTCAATAGGATCTATAAATACACTTCAGAGTTCAAGMGATATTTTCTCATATTTAAAAAAAAATGTGGTTAGAAATGAGTACAAATCACATCATTTCAAAAGTACCACATCAAAATAAAATCCTTTACAGTGGATTATACTCTGTAACTATAAGAGACCTATGACTACATATGTAAGTGGTGTCATTGTAAAGTGAATGTGAAAATTTAAGAAATATTGTAATTCAGGCAGCAGTTATTGTTTCATTCATCCTTCACATTAGCTGTGTAGTAGCTCTTGGAACACAGATGATTTTACATGCACTCACTCCATCATCTCAGGAGATGTGTGAGGGAGATGATAGCCTTCAGTGGGAAGCCTATAATGGCATAAAATTATACAATTTTTAGAATAATTAGGCCTAACAGATTAAGTTAAGGTCTAAGAAAAATTCTACATTCATTTGCATCTATTGTTCTCAGTGAAGYTGTGAGACATGCTTGATGAAATTAGCCAGAATTGACATATTGATTTTGTAGCTTTAAACTCTCTGTCTAATGTTAGCTAACATTATTTTAGCTGTCATATGATTCAGCTCATTCTGGGATACCCTAGCTCTTCTTTCTATCAGGATAGCTTACTAATAGACTGTCAATGTTAAATCGTTATTCATTGATCTATACACATGTCTTAGGCACCAAAGAATGAGAGAGATAGAATCTTTTGATATGAATTATAAATGGTTTCGTGTGTACAAACCATGGATGCTGCAAATTACTATCTATGCTACAGAGAGCAATTTAAAAATCATGAAAATATTGTGTGTATATCCCATAAAAGTGTTCTTGATCACTGTTAGCAATAAAGCAGAATAATATCAGTGAGCCTTAGAACTGTTTATCTGAATATACTTAAAGAATGTGAAAGAAATTATGATGGAGGGGTATTTTTTTCACTAGATAGTTTAATCCTTATCTCCCTATCTGAGATTGCTTGTTAAACAATATACATAGTAATATAATTATTTTTTACTTGGATAAATAGCAGTCATCTTTCTCTCTTGGCCTTTTAGTTTATTTAAAGCAAAAAGGAAATAGATACTTGTGGTTTGCCAGTCTTTTTTTTTTTCTGTCTCATTTCACTGCATATACTCTGGAATTAAGTTTTCTAGGTGAGCTGACTACATGTATTCAATTTGCCTTTCTGCCATCTGTGAAGTAATTAACTCTTGACTTATGGAAAAAAAATCAGGAAGAATTACAATCATTTTATTTGTTTCCCAGTGCCCTTGAAAGTTAAGCAATAATATTGTTTCTTTTTAATTCGGGGCACACTCAAACATCCAAAATGTGGGTTAGTCACAGTTTCCTTTACAGAGCCATCTTAATTTTATTGTATCTAAAAATACTCTCATTATTACAATGATGGCTATAATGAGTAGTATTTCTGCACTTGGGTTGAGTGCACCCCTGAAACTTAATAAGAAGACTAGAATAGTTTGATATAGACTAACATCGTTCTCTGCCAAATCACAGTATCCCTAGAAACAAAATTTGTAAAAGTGTTTAACTTGCATTATTTTATATGCTTTAGGGTATGAGAGAAGAATATCATCATTTCTTGTTTGTAATTTGCAAWCAGAAGTTTTTTATTACTATGATATTAAAACGAGATGCTTCTGACTATCTTTACATTTCATTAGTTGCCAGATAAAATTATTTTTCCAGCTATGGACGTGTACAGTGTTGATCACATTAGAATAAAAGTTCTCTGTTCTGATCTGTTCTGTTCTGAAAAAAAATTGTCAAGAACTGACAAAACCTGTATGCCCCTGCTTTACCTATACCAATTCATAGTCTGTATTCAAGAGATCAACTTGTAGAACTGGACCAGTTCATAGATTCAGTTGACCAATTTCTAGAACTAGCCTGAAGCATTCAAGTTCAAGCTATATAAAGAAGCCGCATGTGGAATTTAAGCTACTCATCCAGGTTGGTGCACTGACTACCTGCTAGTGCTGAGGAAAATATTTCCTCTGATAATCACTTTATCACCTTCACCCAGCAGCTCTTCTTGACTTTCTCTGTAGGTGTCTGTTACCTAAGAAATAACTCTTTCAAAGAATTCTGTCTAATCTGGTTGCCCCTGATATTGCACATATCTAGTGAGTGAGGTGAGCAACTTGTGTGGATGATAACTGTGGAACCAGAGTTTAACGCCAGTGGGGACAGCAATTTTCCCAGATATAGGGTTACAGCATAACAAACTATCCATAAACCAACTCTGCTAGAGAACTGAAGGGCATTTTACCAATGACCATTCTACCACCAAAAAAAAATAAAATAAAAAACGAGAGGAGAGGAGAGGAGAGGAGAGGAGAGGGAGAGGAGAGGGAGAGGAGAGG
>NW_028186630.1:92977-99682 GCF_003343005.1 Rhea americana | reverse complement strand
GATGTCAGTTTGCCCAGAAGTTCTCTAATCCTATCCTCCTCAACCAAAGGGAAGTCTTCCTTTCTCCTGACTTTCTCTGACATCTCCAGGCTCTGAGATTCTTGAGGGCTACCCTTAGCAGTGATGACTGAAGCAAAGAAGGCATTCAGTAACTCTGCCTTCTCTGTATCCTTCATCAGCAGGGCCCCCGCCCCATTCAGCAGTTAGCCCACATTTTCCCTAGTCTTCCTCTTGCTACCCGTGTATTTGAAGAAGCCCTTCTTGTTGTCCTTGACATCCCTTGCCACACTCAATTCCAAATGGGCCTTAGCCTTCCTCGCCGCATCTCTACATACTCTGACTGCATTCCCATAATCCTCCCAAGTAGTCTGTCCCCTCTTCCACGTTCTGTGGACTTTCTTCTTCTGTCTGAGTTTTGCCAGGAGCTCCTTGTTCATCCATGCAGATCTCCTACCCCCTTTGCTGGACTTCCTTCTCCTTGGGATACACTGCTCTTGAGCTTGGCAGAATGGCAAGCAATAATGGCAATGATGAAGTGAACCAGAGTCCACTAGATAGCTACATACAACACATATTGTGTTATTCAATACCTAATAGTCAAAAAGTATTGCTGAATAAAAGATAATCTAGAATAGATTAAAGTAACATTAATATCTGTCATTCAGACTTTCAAAACTGGTAACAATTATTTTGATAGGATACATAGAATTTCWCACAGAATGTGTATATGTTTCAGCCACACTACACTGACTGATACAAACTGTTTAAATATTGAAGAGGAAATAAGCCCATTTGACAGCTAGAAAAAATTTCCCTGTCTTTTGTCAGGCACGTCTGCATATTGAGCGAGCTCTGCTATATATCCCAAATCCTTTATACAATCCAATACAATTAATTTATGCAAGTTATTCTTTAAAACAGCAACTGTTTCTAACGATAGTAAAGCTGCTCCTAAAAAGGATAATCTTGGAAACTACAGGTAATTAATTCAGAACCAGGGAGACAGTCTGGTAATCTAATTACTAAAACACTATTGGATATAATGTGATATGATACATTTAACATATAATCAGATAACACCAGTAAAAGCTTTACTGCTAAGGGCAGCCTTACCTCAGTACTGGGGCCAGTCTTGTTCACCTTACTCCTCAGTGACCTGAATGAAGGGATAGAGGCCCTCCTCAGCAATGATACCAAACTGGGAGGAGTGGCTGATACACCCGAGGGCTGTGTTGCCATTCAGAGAGACCTGGACAGGCTGGAGAGTTGAGTGGAGAGGAACCCCATGAGTTTCAACAAGGGCAAGTGCAGGGTCCTGACAATAAGCCATCAACGTGCCCTTGTGGCCAGGAAGGCCAGTGGTATCTTGGGGTGCATGAGGAAGAGTGTTACCAGCAAGTTGAGGGAGGTGATCCTACCCCTCTATTGGCGAGGCCACAGCTGGAGTTCTGTGTCCAGTTCTGGGCTGCCTAGTACATGAGTGACATGGAACTACTGAAGAGAGTCCAGCGTAGGGCTGTGGAGATGGTTAGGGGACTGGATAGCTTGGAGAAGAGAAGACTGAGGGGGGATCTTATCAATGTCTACAAATAACTTAAGGGAGGTTTCAAGAGGATGAGTGCCAGACTCTTTTCAGTGGTGCCCAGTAACAGGATAAGAGGCAACRAACACAAACTGAAATACAGGGAATTCTGCCTGAATGTAAGGAAAAGCTTTACTGTGAGTGTCAGAGTATTGAAACAGGTTGTGCAGAGAGGCTGTGGAGTCTTCTTCTCAGGAGCTATTCAAAACCAACCTGGATGTGATCCTACACAATGTTCCCTAGGTGATCCTTCTTGAGTAGAAGGGGGTTGGATAAATGATCTCCAGAGGTCCCTTCCAACCTCAACCATTCTGTGATTCTGTGATTATAAGACCAATGCTGTTTAGTTCTTAAATAAATAAAAATTTAAGTAAATTAAAATAACATCTGCCTCAAATGTCCCTATCTTGGATCATAATGGTAGATAAAGACACATGAAGACACATGAAGTACTTTGCTATTGCAGTAAATTAAAACATTTATAAATGTCTTTATTCATTTATGTATTTATTTTTATTACCTTTATGTTCAATCACAGTTTTACTCTTGACCACTACAGTCGATGGCCTATACTAAATTTGGGGGCAAAAAAGCAAATACACAAAAACAAGCCCAACCTTCCAGACCAAATGTGCTGCAAAACATGTTACACTTAGGAGAGCCAAAGGGAGTTTCAGGAACAATTCACAGGAAGAGATTATTTTAGCTCAGAATGATCACTCTAGGGTGGGGCCAGTATTCCTTTGGGTCCTAGATCTGGACATGATACTTGTCCTCATTGACCACATTGGCTCATTTTCAGCTACAGAGAGAGAGAAAGTCTTGGATGATAGTTGGGTTTCTTGATATAGGGCTGCTGGTCTTGTACATACCCCTACCGAGAGAGTCATATTTCAACAGTTCGCGATAGCATATCAGCTAGCTTGGCCCTTTGCACTGGTGCATCTCTTCACAGCCAAAGTTTTGTATCTACTTCATAGATACCACGAGTCCAGCTTGGACCAGATAGCTTATCTATTTTAGGAAGGAACAAACTTAATGTCTTCTGCATTTCTACTAACTTTCTGAGATTGTGGTGAATTTAGTGAGCTTCATCCGGACTTCTTGAAATCTGGCTGTGAAAGTTCAAATTCCAAATATGTTGACTTTCAGAGTTACAATGTAAGACTCATTTCTTTACTTGGAAAGCAGCAAGAATTAACAGAACAGAGCTCTTGCTTATGTTACAGGAGACACAGTGTACAACTGTCAGGGATTAGTGCTATACTGTTCATTTTGTTGTGAGAATGAGAAATTGCCTACCTCTTTGTAAGCTGCAGAATAAATATCCTCTTCAGTATACTCTTTTCAGTCCTTGAATGAAATACCTCCTGGTCCTAATGACTTACTGTGGATATCTAATTGCTCTGTAACKTTCTCCGTAGGCATTTCTAACTTATCCTTAAAAGTGCCTTTAGAACAGCAGTTCAGGGCTCTCCCCTTTCTACCTCTTGCTGTATCCAAGTTATATAGAAGGATAATGGCTACCATGAGATAATATTTTTATGGCCTGCATAAATCCTACTTTAGTTAAATACAGATTTTTTTCATATAAAATACCTTGCAGATCAGATAAGTAGAGAAAGGAAATAGAGTGGGAACTTTTTATCCCTGAACATTCTGCTGCTCACATCTCCATGGACTCAGGGTTGACATTATCACAGTTATCTTTGCTATAGAATGCTTTCCTATATTAAACATCTCTGTCCCTGTCCCACGATGCTTTCCTTCTGATACTGTTCCAAGTCCCACTGACTTCCATTACATTTTTAAAACTTTTTTTAAAGTATTGGAAGTAATTAAAAGAAAGTTATACACACATCTTTCTATCTATGGACATGCATCTTTCTGGTCCTGGAGTGAAGGAATAATCCATCATGCCTTATATAGATAAACATTTTGGCATTATTGAAGCATTTCAGTCTATGACGGAGAATGTCACTGAAAGGTTTAAAGCTCTTTGTGAAAGCTAATGATCTATTCATTGATAGACTCCAATCTCATAGTGCAATTAATGGAACAATTAAAAGAAACCCTTTCTGACCAACAAACCAATAGTGGAGGTCCTAAACCAAGAGCCTACTGAAAACAAGACAAGTGGTCTTCACATACATCTTTTCATCTCCTCCTAAAAACATATATATATATTAAATATCTTTTGAGACAGCCAGGTTTTCAAGGTTTAGCAACGGAAGAAGGAGCTGAAGATCAAATTGATCAGACAAGTGTAACGCTAAAAAAAGCCTCCAAGAAATTAAAAAAAAAAAAAAAAGTAGCAGGTTTAGCCAGATGAATAAAGATCCTATCTCTTGCTTCTCAGATTTCACAATTGCCATTTCTTCTCCAAGGTCTGAAATCTTACACAAAAAGATCATACTACAAAGAAATATCTCTTAAAGAAATGTCATATCTTCCTGCTGTTTCAGAGCTATAGAACTTTCTGTTGCTAGCTGTGTTGCTCTACTTCTTCCTGATACATATCTAAAAGAAAATGGGAGACTATAACCAATATAGCTCRGCTGGTTTCCCCAAGTGGATCTTCAGTTTAGGATGGTGACATCAGTCTTGCTTATACTCCTTATAGAGTCTCAGGATTTTTTGCAGTTCAGTTCCTGGTTTCACAGGAGCAATTCCAGGATCCTGAGCAATTTCAGCAAGATCTCAGCTCAATATTATGCTCAGCACAAATTCTTGTGTCACAGCATGATCATTACCCCACATGCCTTCACTTCCAAGTTTTCACCCGATGCTACCCTAGACCTAGCTGCCAGACCAAACACCATATGGGCATCTATGGTATTACTTCTGTAGTGTTGTTCTTCCTCAGCAAGGAGTCTCATTCTCATTGATATATTTCCCATCCTTCAAATGTATTGTTTTGAGAGATGCCTAAATATATATAAACAGAAGGCATACAAGACCCTCAGTTGTCTGTTCTATCTGAAAATGTGTTGAAACTTGGGCTATTCAGTTTGTCTGCAATGACTTTGTTCTCCTTAAAAAGAAATCACGTCACATCCTGACAGACTTCACTGTGCCTGTGTGTTACACTGGTCATATTCACTGTGTAAGGAAGCGATTTTCAATCRTATATATTCAACATGAAATAACTTGCACAGCAAATACCAGGTGTAAACCCATCAGACTATTTTAAATAGTCAACAATCCCATGCTGCCAGGCAATGTAAAAGATTGTAAAAGATTATAAAAGACTGTAAAATCCAGCCAAGGAAAAAAAAGGGGAGAATGAGTAATGAGTTGAAAATATGCAGTTTTGCACCATAAGAGGCCACATTCTAGGCCTGTTTTGAGAAGCCTGGTGACATTCTTATAAAAAAACATCTATTACTAGAGTCCAAACTTTTTTACTTGAAAGAAATGGGAATCTTCAAAATATTTTTTCCATGTGGACCCTATTATCTGTTTTTGTTTGTGTGTACTTACATGTGTGTTTGTCCTCTTGCTGTTCTATTAGGTTGACTCAAAGTGGTTATTGGAATAGGAGTTTCTAATAGTCTCTATGAYAAGACATTTGAAATCCTTAGATATACATGCCAGCCCTTTGGCTGGCATTTTATTTGCGGCATCCACACATTAAACTAGAAAACCTTGGTTATAGTAAGGCCAATGAACCTATTAATATGCCAGCTTCTTTGAGTGAAGGGAGGAGGGGCTATAAAAAATAACTCGTACTATTTTTAAAACCCTTCTCTGTTCTGGAATCTGCATGTCTGCAAATCTGAATATCTTTACAATTTTTGATATCTCTCCTTTTAAGCTATAGCTTTGTGGCTACAAAGACATTTATATTGTTGACATTATTATAATTAGTAAGATGGGTTAGCTATTGTATTACATAGCAAATCCCTCATTCACTAGATGAATCTGTGAGGCCCTTATTTATTCTGGATTTAAATTTACTTAGGAAAAATATTCTCAACTCTAAAGGTGTTGTGAACTTTATGGCAAATTAATACTTATTAACAGAGTAAACTTCTTTTTCAACATACTGATTATTCACTGCTTGTTCTTTTTTGAAAAGTATTAATCACCTGTGAAGAAAATTCGAATAGTACTCATGTTATACATGATAAACCAGAAATCTGGTTTTTGGGGGGATAAGTGGYTTGCTGTTTATTTTCAGGGTTTTTTTGGTGTGAGGTAAAGGTGCTAGCATTTATCTGGATTTGTTCAGCAAAAGTAGAATGGAATGATTTACATTAAACTGCTCAAAACTGTGACAGATCAAAACCTATGAATTTTGTAAATAATTCATATGTAATAATATAATGTATTGGTATGTAATTCACATGTAATATAATAACCGGAGATCGGTGTGTGGTCGCAGGGTCATGATCTCATTGCAATTAAAGAGACATAGTGGAATAGCTTGCAAGACTGGAACACTGTCATGGAAGGCTATGTCATTTTTAGGAAAGACAGGCCAGGAAGGAGGGGTGGTGGAGCTGCTCTTTATGTGAGAGAGCAACTGGAATGCAGCTCTGCCTAGGGGTGGAGGAGGAGCCAGTCGAGAGCTTAGAGGTAAAGATCAAAGGACAGGCTAACATGGGGGTTTGCACTAACACCCACCTCTTGTGGGTGTCTACTACAGKCMACCTGATCAGGAAGAGGAAATTGATGAGGCCTTCTACAGACAGCTGGAAGTAGCCTTACAATCACAGGCCCTGGTTCTCGTGGGAGACTTCAGCCACCCTGATATCTGCTGAAAGGACAACACAGCTAGGCACAAAAAGTCCAGAAGGCTCTGCAATGCATTGACGATAAATTCTTGACACAAATGGCGGAGAAGCCAATGAGGAAGGGTGTCCTGCTAGATCTTGCCCTAACCAACAGAGGGGGACTGGTTAGAGATGTGAARGTTGRGGGCAGCCTTGGTTGCAGTGACCACGAGTTGGTGGAGTTCAGGATCCAGCAGGAAAGAAGCAAGGCAATAAGCAGGATTGCAACCCTGGACTTCAGGAGAGCAGACTTTGGCCTCTTCAGAGACCCACCTGGAGAAATCCCACAGGTTAAGGCCCTCCAAGGAACTGTGGTCCAGGAGAGCTGGCTAGTATTCAAGCATC